>NC_142715.1:5007500-5177500 GCF_055471065.1 Atractosteus spatula | reverse complement strand
AGAGCCTGCTGCCTTCTGTGCTGTTCTCTCGGCACTGCTGCAGCGCACACAACTCCTGCAGCGCGGAGAGAAAGTTTCCACGCTCCGCCGCAGGGAAGGCTCGCTCCGTGCGCACACGTCCTTTCAATGCCAGTTCAACAAGTGCTCCGCATTAGCAGCGTCGGGGCTCCGGCGTGTCGCACCTCACCTCACCTCGCACAGCCCCCTCCTTGAATGTCTGGCGCTGGGCATGCCCCGCTCTCCTCCACCTTATCTTATCGCGTGTGACCACCGACAATGGCCACAACGCCTGGGAATGGCACCTGTAAAGTGTTAATTGGGGCACAGGAACAGCCCGTCTCGTCTCGGGGGCCGGCTTCAAAGACAATACAGCAAACACAGCGGGGCAGGGGAAGAAGACGACACGACACATGCAGGTACATTCAGCTCCAGCGGGAACGAGTCATTTGTTGGTCTTTTCAAGTGCTGGGAGCCGAGTAATCCTTCGCTTGTATCGTTTCTCCCCGGTGACTAGATCTCACCCTGCGACTCTCGACTGGGCTCACCCACGGCAGCCCAGCAGGTGTGAGCCTAGCCGGCACCCGGATGGGAGATTCCCCCCGGAAAAGCTCAGGTTGCTGCTGCTCCTGCAAGAGGTGTGACTGGGACCAGTAGGGAGCGCTCACCCTGCGCTCTGTGTGGCTTTCTTATGCCCCAGCATCCTGATGGCGACACTCTGCTGCACAAACAGGCGCCGTCCTTCGGGGGAGGCGTAAAACCGAGGTCCCGACCCTCCTTGGCCATTAAGAAATCCCAAGGCGTCTCTCAAAAAGAGACGCCGGGGGTGTCACTCTGGTGTTAGTGTTCCCCTTTACCAATCAGTCGGGGTCTCCTCCTAATCCCCGTCTCATATGTAACAATCAATGACGAGGCCCCCCTGTCCCGCGATATTGTACTTGTCTCCTGGCCGCTGGCTGGCGCCGTGAGATTTAGTACTTGCGCAAGAGACCGGGGGCAGAGCGCGAACGCGGTCCCCCGCCCCCCACAAAGTGTGCGCTCCAGGTTCCCTCTCGGGGCTCTGCAACACAGCGGAAAGGCAGCGAGAAGGAGCCTCTTGCTCTGACGCCGCAAGGCCACAAGAGGGCGGAGGCGCCGCGCGCCCGGCCGACGTGTTGGACTAGTGCGCTTCATGTGCTGAAATAAACATGCGACAGCCCAGAAATGTTTTCAGAGTGCTGTGCACTGGAGGTTTTTGTCTTGTGAAGACTTGCCTTGTGCTCCTCCGTGCAGTTTGTTTGTCCTCCTCCAGTGCGGGACAAGCCAACACAAGGGAGCACATTCGCCAACATAAAGGCACGCAACGCGATTTGGAAAGAGGCTCCTTTCCAAAGAGTTGCACACGAACGGAGCCCCAGCCACACACAGCTTCAAGTAGCGAGTCAGGCGGTGCTGCTTCCGCTTGCGGCCCCACCACCCTGAACGCGCTCGATTTCGTCTGATCTCGGAAGCTAAGCAGGGTCAGGCCTGGTTAGTACTTGGATGGGAGACTGCCTGGGAATACCAGGTGATGCAAGCTCTTGCTCTCTCGGCCAGCAGGAGTTGCCGTTGGTGCCGTAGGCTTTGGGGGGAAAACCTGGAGGATGGAAAGGTGATCTATAGCCTCATCTCTACAGATGTTTTGTTGCTATGGCACGTGTGTGACCCATATAAAAAAAAAAACCCGCTTGTAAAATGAATATCGAAGCTGCCTCTAAATCTGCAAATGAAGATGAATCGATAAACCACTTGTTTTTCAGATAACTATACATATATTCATTTAGTACTGATTTCATTCACTGAGCACGGATACAATAGAGGTACAGCCATTCACTGTTTGACATGTCTGCACTGGTACAGAACCTAGCAATCAGAAAACGGGTGAAACTGTCTTTAGAATTAGCATACAGTACCGAGGCCCCCATGACCAAATAAAGGCTAACCTCGATAATCAGCCTAAATGATGCAGACTACAGCAAAACGACTGACTTTGAAAAGAGAATGAATGTCCGGAAGGAGTAGTGTAACCAGCTTGAAATGCTTCTCCAGACCTCTAACTAAAAGAAACCAGGAACCGGCAGTGGCATCGACTCCTTTCGAACTGGGATCCTATCGCAGCTCGTGGTGGCGTAACTCTTCTGTATCCGATGATCCAGTGTGTTGCACTGGCCTGGTCAGCCTGGCCTGGGGGATGGTGCACATAGCACTTTCAGTGCTGGAGGTGTTAATGGGGGAGGTGTTGGAGAGTGGCAGCTGTGGGGGATGGCTGGGTGAGTAGCTGTCAGGGGTTGTAGCTTTTCCTTTGCAGCTTATCCTCTGGGGCCATGATTAAGAGGGACGGCCGGGGGCATTCGTATTGCATTCGTAAATTGCATTTGTTAGTTTTTAAGGAGTAAGAGTGCAGGGGGTTTAAACCTGCAATCCAGTGTGTTGAAGTATTTCACAACACTACCTCTAGCACATCTGGAAATAAATCCTCATAATGATTATTGCCCTTGGCATGTACCAAAAAATCAGTGAGCATATATTTATATATCACTGTGTTGAAGCTAGAGACACAGAATATCTGCAAACACATCCTAAATACAGTGTTCCTGCACCTTTGAACTCATCCAGAATGTATCGTTTTCTGAAAGGGATTGCTGTCAGAATGCACAACTGAATCCCAAACAGAATCTCTAGTCAAATATGATCATTTGTGAAACAGGCAAATGAGTCTCTCAGGGGCCCATTGCTCATTTTCAGACACGTCTGTGATACTTTCACCATGCGTAGAGCAATAGGGATTAAAGATACCAGAGGTAAGGTTTAAAAGTGATTCTGAGGTGCAACACATCAGCGATACAGCTAGGAATCTGAAATGCGGGGTTTGAGAGCCCTTCAGGGAACACTGTACCCTAAAGGTACCAGAAGTCCACTAGTACAAGCATTAAGTCACTGTCACCCCTGTTACAATGTGATTGCTACATATCTTTCATTCGTTTCATTACCTTTGTAGCGGCGAGGCTTAATAATAAGGCAGAATTAAGTGTTTCTGAGCTTCCCAAATGAGGCCCCATTTCTCTGTTCATCTCTGTGGTGCAGCCACAGAGAGACCATTAGTGCAGGGTGATTTAAGGTTTCCTAGGACAGCTCCCAAAGGGGGATGCACTTAGCTAAGCCTGGCTATCATGATCAATGGTCATCCATTGGTGCCTATCTGTCTAGGGAGTGCCAGATGGACATCTGGACTGCATTCCTAAGTGTCAGGAGTAAGTGACTCATATCTCACCTTGATCAACCAATCAGGGACTGGTAGGGCCGAGTAACCCACGTGGGACTCTGATGCCCATGGAACTTTCAGCCAATCAATGAGCTGAAGTTCCTCCAGGTAAAAACAGGCAACACAGAGAGCCTGGGAGATTCAGTGAGATTCAGAAGAGGAGATTCAGAAGGGATTCTGGAGAGGATTCTGTGAACTGTTCTAAAGGGAATTCAAAGGAGAATTCCAGGGCAGGAGCAGAAGGCTCCCAAGGGCAGGACATTCTCGCAGCGCGCCTCCTGACCATCCTGAGACTCAGCCCGGACAACCACGGAACGGCCAGTGTGTCCGAGTGCCAGAACTTTCCTTTGTTCTAAGAGTCTTGAGTGGAGGTTTCCAGAGAGTAACCAGCAGCAGGCCTCGTGAACAGGTCGGAACTGTGGACAGCTGAATCACTATTCAGAACTAGCTCTTCATCAGGAACGAACCGGTCCTCTTCCTGACTTGCTGGGACCCACAGTCATCTTTTCTCCTGTGCGCAAACGTTGCTAGTTAAAGCCAACACTAACTAGCCGGTCAGTGAGCATCAGCAGCGCACCGTCGCAAGCCGCACAGCACAGCCTGGCACCGAGACAGAGAGCGCGGATTGGACAGCAACAAGCCTGCAGCTGATTGTTTGTGCCCGCAGGAGATATGAATCCCCAGAAATTGGATGAGTATTCAACTTCACTGCATTACTGCTCGAGAATTCAATTGTTATCCAAACCAGTTGATATCAATTTAATTCCTAAGAGTTATGTACTTGTTTGAGTATCTAATGTAGAAGTTATAACCAAGTTCATTTATGAAACGGTCTAAATGAATGATATACTGAACGTATGTCCTCTTGATGTGTAACACTTCGTAACTGAATGAATATATATCTTTTGTATTCTGATAACCCTCTCGATAAGATCTGTTAGTTTTATATGCATATTCTATGTATTAATAAATGTATCCTCGTGTATTAGTACCTGTGTGTGTGCGTTGTTTGAGTTATGTCGCATGGTTGGATTCTAAAGCCATCAAAAGAATCAACTTTGTGATTTACTGCTACAATTAATAATTGTCACAGTAAATGCCCAAACCCTACAGAACTGGTGCCTTCAGAGAGCCATGATTACATATTTGGCGTCCCTGAGCCGGTTTTCCCTACAACAGTGTGTGACCTCCTGTCCCAGACTGAGGAAAAGACAGTGAGTCTGTCTCTAAATAATAATAATACAGCGTGGGATCTCTTGTCCCAGCCTGGGGATCAGACAGTGAGCTCGTCTCTCAATAATAATAATACAGTGTGTGATCTCCTGTCCCAGCCTGAGGAACAGTGAGCCTGTCAATCAATAATAATACAGTATGTGATGTCCTGTCTCAGCTTGAGGAAAAGAGAGTAAGCTTGTCTCTCAATAATAATAATTCAGTGTGGGATCTCCTGTCCCAGCCTGAGGAACAAACAGTGAGCCTGTCTCGAAATAATAATACAATGTGTGAACTTCTGTCCCAGTCTGTGGAACAGAAAGTGAGCCTATCTCTCAATAATAATGATATAGTGTGTGATCTCCTGTCCCAGCCTGAAGAACAGACAGTGAGCCTGTCTCTCCATAATAATAATACAGTGTGTGATCTCCTGTTCCAGCCTGAGGAACAGACAGTGAGCCTGTCTCTCCATAATAATAATACAGTGTGTGATCTCCTGTTCCAGCCTGAGGAACAGACAGTGAACCTCGCTCTCAGTAGTAATATTACAGTGTGTGATCTCCTGTCCCAGCCCAAAGGAAGAGACAGAGAGCCTATCTCTCAATAATCATAAAACAGTGTGTGATCTCCTGTTCCAGCCTGAGGAACAGACAGTGAGCCTGTCTCTCAATAATAATTATACAGTGTGTGATCTCCTGTCCCAGCCCAAAGGAAGAGACAGAGAGCCTATCTCTCAATAATCATAAAACAGTGTGTGATCTCCTGTCTCAGCTTAAGGATCAGACAGTGATCTTGTCTCTCAATAATAATAATCCAGTGTGGGATCTCCTGTCCCAGTTTGAGGAACAAACAGCGAGCCTGTCTATCAGTAATAATAGAACAGTGTGTGATCTCCAGTCCCAGCCATAGGAACAGACAATGAGCCTGTATCTCAATAATAACAATACAGTGTGTGATCTCCTTTCCCAGCCTGAGGAACAGACAGTGAGGCCGTCTCTCAATAGTAATAATACAGTGTGATCAACTGTCTCAGCCTGCGGAACAGTGAGTTTATCTGTCAATTATAATAATACAGTGTGTGATCCCCTGTCCCAGCCTGAGGAACACACAGCGAGCCTGTCTTTCAATTATAATAATTCAGTATGTGATCTCCTGTCTCAGCCCAAAGGAAGAGACAGTGAGCCTGTCTCTCAATAATAATTATACAGTGTGTGATCTCCTGTCCTAGCCTAGGGAACAGACAGTAAACCTTTCTCTCAATAATAATAATCCAGTGTGTGAACTCCTCTCCCAGCCTGAGGAACAGACAGCGAGCCTCTCTCTCAATAATAATAATACAGTGTGTGATCTCCTGTCCCAACCTGAGGACGAGACAGCGAGCCTGTCTCTCAATAATAATAATACAGTGTGTGATCTCCTGTCCCAGCCTGATGAACAGTGAGCCTGTCTCTCAAATATAATAATATAGTGTGTGATCTCCTTTCGCAGCCTGAAGAACAGACAGTAAACCTTTCTCTCAATAATAATAATACATTGTATGATTAACTGTCCAACCTAAGGAACTGACAGTGAACCTGTCTCTCAGTAATAATAATACAGTGTGTGATCTCCTGTCTCAGCCTAAGGATCAGACAGTGATCCTGTCTCTCAATAATAATAATCCAGTGTGGGATCTCCTGTCCCAGTTTGAGGAACAAACAGCGAGCCTGTCTAACAGTAATAATAGAACAGTGTGTGATCTCCAGCCCCAGCCATAGGAACAGACAATGAGCCTGTATCTCAATAATAATAATACAGTGTGTGATCTCCTGTCCCAGCCTGAGGAACACACAGCGAGCCTGTCTCTCAATAATAATCATACAGTGTGCGATCTCCTGTCCCAGCTTGAGGAACAGACAGCGAGCCTGTCTCTCAATAATAATAATACAGTGTGTGATCTCCTTTCCCAGCATGAGCAACAGACAGAGAACCTCTCTCTCAGTAATAATCATACAGTATGTGATCTCCTGTCTCAGCCCAAAGGAAGAGACAGTGAGCCTGTCTCTCAATAATAATAATACAGTGTGTGATCTCCTGTCCCAACCTGAGGACGAGACAGCGAGCCTGTCTCTCAATAATAATAATACAGTGTGTGATCTCTAGTCCAAGCCTGAGGAACAGACAGTGAGCCTGTCTCTCAGTAATAATAATACAGTGTGTGATCTCCTGTCCCAGCCTGAGGAACAGTGAGCCTGTCTCTCAAAAATAATAATATAGTTTGTGATCTCCTTTCTTAGCCTGAGGAACAGACAGTGAGCCTGTATCTCAATAATAATAATCAAGTGTGGGATCAACTGTCGCAGTCTGAGGATCACTGAGCCTGTCTCTCAATACTAATAATAGTGATTTCCTGCCACAGCAAGAGGAACAGACAGTGAGCCTGTATCTCATTAATAATAATACAGTGTGTGATCTCCTGTCCCAGCCTGGGGAACAGTGAGCCAGACCCTCAATAATAATAATACAGTGTGATCTACTGTCCCAGCCTGAGGAACAGACAGCGAGCCTGTCTCTCAATAAAAATAATACAGTGTGTGACCTCCTGTCCCAGCCTGGAGAACAGTGAGCAGACTCTCAATAATAAGAATACAGTGTGATCTACTGTCCCAGTCTGAGGAACAGTGAGCCTGTCTCTCAATAATAATAATGCAGTCAGTGACCTCCTGTCCCAGCCTGAGGAAGAGACAGTGAGTTTGCCTGTCAATAATAATACAGTGTGATCTCCTGTCCCAGCCTGTGGAACAGTGAGCCTGTCTCTCAATAATAAAAATACTGTTTGTGATCTCCTATCCCAGCCTGAGGATCAGACAGTGAGCCTGTCTCTCAATAATAATAATAATAATACAGTGTGAGACCTCCTGTCCCAGCCTGAGGAACAGACAGTAAACCTGTCTCTCAATAATAATACTCCAGTGTGTGATCTCCTGTCTTAGCCTGGGGAACACTGAGCCTGTCTCTCAATACTAATAATATAGTGTGTAATTTCCTGCCCCAGCTAGAGGAAAAGACAGTGAGCCTGTCTCTCAATAATAATAATACAGTGTGTGACCTCCTGTCCCAGCCTGGAGAACAGTGAGCAGACTCTCAATAATAAGAATACAGTGTGATCTACTGTCCCAGTCTGAGGAACAGTGAGCCTGTCTCTCAATAATAATAATAATGCAGTCAGTGACCTCCTGTCCCAGCTTGAGGAAGAGACAGTGAGCCTGCCTCTTAATAATAATAATACAGTTTGTGATCTCCTGTCTCAGCCAGGGGAACAGACAGTAAACCTGTTTCTCAATAATACTAATCCAGTGTGTGATCTCCTGTCTTAGCCTGAGGAACAGACAGTGATCCAGTCTCTCAATAATAATAATCCAGTGTGGTATGTCCTGTCCCAGTCTGAGGAGAAAACAGACTGGGACACAGAGAGTGAGAGAGAGAGAGGAGGCAGCACAGAAGATGAGCTCCTAATTTCTTTGAGATTTTATTGTTTTCTGGAACTGAACAAATAGTCTAGGAACAAGGCGACATCTAACAAAACTAAAGAAAACTACAAAAGTAAATAAATAATTTGCCATTGGAAAAAAAAAATCAACAAAGCAAACATCTAAAAAACTGAAGATCAACTATAAGACACAGCTACACCTGAGGATAAAGGACCTGAGGAAAAACTCCAAAAAGAAAAATCCCCAAGAGATGAAGAGAAACAAACAGAAAAGGAATAATTAAAACAAGGAAATAAGAATAAGAAGACAAGAAAGAAAGAAAGAAAGAAAAAGTACACCAAAGGAAACAAGAAGGAAAGGGAAAATAGAAGCAGCATCAAGAGAAGCCAAGAACTCAGCCATCAACACGAAAAACACCTGGTAAGCCCTGTTCTTTCTTCTCCTTTCTTGAAGAGGCCTCTAAAAAATTGAACTGCTTTGCTAGATAAAAGTTTAAAAAGTCTTTAGAAAAAGTTACCTTAAAGTTTAAATTAAACAAAATACCACTTGGGCCCACTACACTCAAAAGGCCAAAGTTGAAGAACCTGTTCCCAAGCAACAGGGGGCTGATTGTATTCAAAACGCCCGAGCCAGGCCGTCTGTTTGCTCTTCTCACCTGGGCCCATTGTATTTAAAAAAGGAAGATGAGTACAGAGCAGAACACAGCCCCACTGGACCAGCCCTGCCCCCTCAGCACAGTACTCCAGTACCCTGAGGACGTGAAAACAGTTAAGACCAGGAAACAGTACAAAGACTCCTGGATGAAAGAAAACCCAGAGACCCTCATTGCTGACTACTGCCAGGCAGGAGAAAAACACATAAAAACCAACCTGCTCTTTTTTACTGAGCATCCGAATGCCTGGCACACAGCTGTGTGTAAGAATTATACAAACACCACCAGAAGGGGCATCAGCAAAGGCAGGCAAATCTCCATAGGGGGCGACAGCGAAGTAGAAGACACTGTCCTGACTGTCAACACCTACCACAATGGTACAGTGATGATACAGGGCAGTGAGGCCGCTCTGGAGCTTTTTGAGGAAAAGTTCACAGACCTTAAAACACAGGCTGACCTGGAGAAACCTCCCCCAGAAACAGGAGAAAGACCCAGCAGCCTGATGACCGCCACACCGGAGAGTTCAGCTCCACCTGACTCGGAGCCCACAAACACAGCCTCAGCCACAGAACAGCCCAGCAAAAGTGTAGCCCTCGGCAACATGGAAACACACCACCCGGACACACACAGCCCACACCAACCCCCCTGTGACCACAGCACAGTGCGCCTCCTGAGAGAGAAACTCTCTGCTCTGGAGCTGGACTTCACTGAGTTCAAGGAGCTGATGCTGGGGAGACTCACAGAGGGGCAGACAGCACAACAGCTAAGAGACGAGGTTAACAAACACAGGAACGAATGTAAAACCTCCAACAAACAGCTCAGGGCACAGATGGAGGAGCTGCTGCAGGACAACAGTAAGCTGCAGTCGGAAGTAGCAGAGCTGAGAGAGGAGCTTCAGCTCGCGGAGAGGACAAGCAAGACTCTCAAAGACCAGCTGAGGAAACTCACTACTTCCCACTGCAGCCCGGACTGCAACAGAACAGCCCTGAGACCCAGAAGACACAACACACAACACCCACCCCCAACCCGCAAAGACACACCCACCTCCACACAACCTGACACCCCTACAACCCCCACCACCAACTCCCACTTACCCAGTACCCCCACCGTAGCAAACACCACACCCACTGCACCCCCCGGCACCCCAAATCCCCTCACAACTCCACTGCCCAAAAGCACATCCACCTTGCCGAACACTCAGGGTGACCCACACACACACCCGGCCCCACCCAACTCCTCCACCTCACACACTGCACCCCCCCAAGCAGCCGCCCGCCCGGCAGCACAGCGCCCCTCCAGCAGACTGGACACCAGAGGCAGACGCATGGAAGTAGCCCTTCTCATCGACTCCAACGGGAGGTACATCGATGAGCACAGGCTCTTCCCGGGATTACAAACAGCAAAGCTCTGGTGTCCGACGACAGAGAAGGCCCTGCAGCTGCTGTCCAGGTCGGTACTGGGAGCCCCTCAGCACATCATCATCCACACCGGCACCAACGACCTGAGGACCCAGAGGGAGCAGGTGGCCCAGTCCATCAGGAGAGTGGCAGAGAGGGCCATACAGGAGTTCCCTCGCGCCCGAATTCTCATCTCCACCCTGCTGCCGAGACAGGACGAGCAGCACCACACCATCCAGAGAATCAATGCCGAGATCTCACGGTGCTGCGCACTGCTCCCAAACGTCTACCTGGCCCATCACTTCACCCTTGGACCACAGCACCTACACGACCATAAACACCTCAAAAAACAGACCATTGGACTCTTCACAAAAACTCTGAAAGACACCACACTGGGCAGACACCCGAACAGCACCCCAGAGAGAAACAGGAGGACTACCAGAGGAATGCCCTAGCACCCACACCCCCAACCCAGACCAGCTCAACCCCCAAGGAACAGAACCAGCACCACCCTACAGCCCTCCAACCCAGACCAACGACCTAACAGGACCAGAACCAGTGCCCCACCCCATGCCCCTCACCCAGACCAGCAGCTGAACCGGACCAGAACCATAACCTCTCCCCACCCAGCACAACAGCAGAGCCGGACCGAGCCCCTCCTGCACAGCTACGCCGCAGCCCTGGCCAGACCAGCAGTCCCGAGCGGTTTGGAGCTGGGAGAAATCCAGCAGCTCCTGAACCTCATCTGCACCCGGCTAATGAGCTGAACTTCCATCACCCACAGCGACAGACAAAAACCCAGCACAATACTTGTTTCTGTCGATGATGTAAATGTCCGACACAAATTTGATACAGTTCCAGAAAACAATAACAACTTGCAAAGATAATTCAAACGATAACAATGAGATCTCTAAAGATAAGTATGTGGAACATTCAGTGTCTGGGCTCGTCAGCATTTGGGCTGAAGAGCACTGATCCTGAATTTATCAAGGATGTAAAGGAGACAGACATCATGATCCTACAGGAGACATGGTGTCGGGGAGACTTGGCTACCCACTGTCCCCCAGGCTACAAGGAGATCATGGTGCCCTCTGTCAAAAAACCCCAAATCACCCGGGGCAGAGACTCTGGGGGGATCATTGTGTGGTACAGAGCGGAGCTCAGTCACTCCATACAATTAGTAAAGAAAGAAGAGTCACGAGTTTGGCTTAAAATCAAAAGAAATACCATCTGTACAGAAAACGAGGTTTTCCTGTGTGCTGTCTACATCCCGCCCTCAGAATCCCCCTATTACAGTGAGGGAATTCTCCCCAGCCTCCACACGGAGATCGGTCACTTCCAGGGCCAGGGAAACGTGCTGCTCTGTGGTGACCTCAACGCACGAACAGGCACACTGGCAGACTTCACCAGCACACAGGGAAATACTCACATATTCGGACAATCCCCTCTGTACCACACACCGGTCACCTCACACAGGTGCAGCCATGACACCACAGTCAACAGCACCGGGCGCGAGCTGCTGCAGCTCTGTCAAGGGCTGGGCCTGTACATCGTCAACGGCAGGACTAGAGGGGACTCTCTAGGCAGGTTCACCTACAGCTCAGCTCTGGGTAGCAGTGTGGTGGACCACGCCATCACCGACCTGGACCCCTCCTGTATCAGTGCCTTCACTGTCAGGCCACAAACTCCCCTCTCCGACCACAGCCAGATCACACTCTACATGAAGAGAGCACACCAGTACAGAGACACACTGACACAGCCCAGCCAGCTGTATGACCTCAACCAGGCATACAGATGGGACACAGACAGCCTAGACAGATACCAAACTGCACTGGGCCATGACGAAATTCAGACACTGATGGACACATTCCTAAACACTCCGTATCAAACCAACAAATTAGGCATCAACTTGGCCACACAAAAACTAAATCACCTATTCCACAAACTAGCATCAAAATCTAAGCTAAAAACAACTAAATCAAAAAACTACCAAAAAACAAAAGCAAAAGAAAAGTGGTTTGATACGGAGTGCGAAAACATCAAAAATGCACTACGAAAAGTCTCAAATGAAAAACACAGACAACCACACAACACAGATCTGCGACTCAGGTACTGTGACATGGTAAAACTTTACAAACACACGCTGAAAAAGGAAAGAAACACATACATAGACAAACAACTTGCAGAAATTGAGGAGTCACTAAATCAGAACTGTTTCTGGGAGAAGTGGAACAACTTAAACAAATCAAAACCAGAAGAATTGGCCATCCAAAATGGAACAATCTGGCAAACATACTTTGAAAATCTCTATGAAAAGCTCCCAAATACAAATCAATCAGACCAAAACACCATTTATGAAAAACTCAAAATTTTGGAATTGGCTATCAAAGACAACCAAAACCCCTTAGACTCCCCAATCACTGAGCAGGAGCTACTGGACAAACTCCAGGACCTCAGACCACGCAAAGCCTGTGGCCATGATGGTGTCATAAATGAGATGCTGAGACACAGCAGCCCAAAGTTGCAACAAGCCCTGCTCAAACTCTTCAATCTCATAATGACAGCTGGATGTTTCCCCGAGGCCTGGAACCAAGGACTGATCACGCCCATCTATAAGAGTGGAGATAGACTCGATCCCAACAACTACCGGGGCATCTGTGTGAACAGTTACCTGGGGAAGGTATTCTGCAGTATCCTAAATACACGAATACTGGCCTTCCTTACCGAACACAATGTCCTGAGTAAAAGTCAGATTGGCTTCTTGCCAGATCACCGCACATCTGATCACATTTACACCCTACACACACTGATAGACAAACACGTCCACCAAAAACACAAAGGAAAAAATTTTGCCTGCTTTGTCGATTTCAAAAAAGCATTTGACTCGATTTGGCATGAGAGATTGTTTTATAAACTACTCCAAAGCGGCATAGGGGGCTGTAATTATGTGTACGACATAATTAAATCAATGTATTCAGAGAGCAAATGTGCAGTGAAAATTGGAAACAAAAGGACTAAATTCTTCACCCAAGGCCGTGGGGTGAGACAGGGCTGCAGCCTGAGCCCAACACTGTTCAATATCTATATCAACAAATTAGCAGGAATGTTGGAGCAGTCTGCAGCTCCTGGTCTCACACTACACGACACAGAAATCAAGTTCCTGCTCTACGCAGATGACCTGGTCCTGCTGTCGCCCACAGAACAGGGGCTGCAGCAGAAACTGGCACTGCTGGAGCAGTACTGTCAGACCTGGGCACTGACAGTCAATCTGGACAAGACCAGAGTTATGGTTTTCCAGAAGAAAGCCAGACCTCAGGGAAACAGGTACAAATTCACACTGAACAACAACACATTGGAGCACACATCCAGCTACACATATCTCGGTCTCACCATCAGCTCTTCCGGGAGTTTTGACCTGGCAGTGAAGGTACTAAGGGAGAAGGCACTCAGGGCTTTCTACGCAATAAGAAAGAGGCTCTTCAACATCAACCCACCAACAAGAATCTGGCTCCAAATACTTGAAAGTGTAATCCAACCCATTGCCCTATACGGCAGTGAAGTGTGGGGTCCCCTCACAGACCAGGATTACACCCAATGGGACAAACACCCCACAGAAACTCTGCACATGGAGATCTGTAGAAACATCCTCCGTGTGCAGAGAAGAACTCCTAACAACGGGTGCAGGGCTGAATTAGGCCAGTACCCACTATTGATAAACATACAGAAAAGAATATTCAAGTATTGGCTACACCTAAAAAACAGTGACCAAAATTCCTACCACCACAAAGCCCTGCTGAGCCAAGAGCTGAGCCCAAAACACAGCCCCCTGAACCAGCTGGTCCTGAGGCTCACTGACCTGAGCCACACCGACACTAACCAGCATCAGGACAGCACTGCTAGAGCACCACAACCCAGACTCAACCACATCACAGCACAGATCAAACAGCAATATCTCACACACTGGGACACACACACACAGACACAACATAAACTGGAATGTTACAGAACCTTAAACAGACAATACACACTAGCTGAATATTTGACCAAAATAAAAAATAACAAACAGAAACAGACCCTGACGAAGTACAGGCTCAGTGACCACAGCCTGGCCATAGAAACTGGGCGACACAGGCAGACCTGGCTGCCCAGAGAGGACAGGCTGTGCTCCCACTGCCAGCGGGGAGAAATAGAGACAGAGGTGCACTTCCTACTGCACTGTGACAGATACTCTGGGATTAGAGAAACATTCTTCCCTAAATTCAGAAATCTAATCCCAGAGTTCCCACACCTGCCAGAATCACAACGGGTCCCAATCCTACTGGGAGAGGGAGGAGGGAACTCAGTTGAACTGGCAGCCCAGTATGTGATCTCCTGTCACAGCCTGAGGAACAGTGAGTCTGTCTCCCAATAATGCTCCAGCCGCCTACAGAATATGTCAATATTTTATAATATGTCTTTGTTGTAAATGTCTGTAATATGTCGGTAGATTTTATTCTACTTCTATTTTTGTTTTGTTTCATGTAAATATCATTACTTTCATTTGCTTTGGCAACACTGATTGTACCCATCGGTCATGCTAATAAAGCACCTTGAATTGAATTGAATTGAATTGAAAAGGAGAGAGAGATGGACAGATAAGAGCACACACAGCGAGAGAGACAGGAAGTGGGAGAGAGAGGAGAAGGAGCAGGAAGACAGTGCAGGTGTTCAACCACACTGTGACCACAGGAGACAGGAGGCTTTTCTCAGCTGCTGAGGAGCTCAGGGCTCATGGCCACTCAGGCTCAGAGGCTCTGGCAGCAGTCAGGTCTGGGAGCTTCTCCTCATACTGACTCTGGAGCTCTAAGTGTCAGCCTCCATTCTGACAGGAATAGCCCCTCCTGTTCAGCCCTGAAAGACACACTGAGAGAGCTGTTAGAGCCCTGAGACAGCTGTGTGGGTAGAAGACCTGTCACCCTGTAGAGCTCTGAACACTGGGCTCCCCTGTGTGCCTCACTGTACAGCAATAGAGCTCTGACTGGACTCCCTGTGTGTCTCTGTACAGCGCTAGAGATCTGAACACTGGGCTCCCCCATGTGTCTTCCTGTATACCTCATCACACTGCACTGCACAAACCACAAACTCACTGCACAGTCTGACCTGCAGTTCCAGTAAAGCTCTGTCGAAACAGGCCCATTTCCTAAAGACAGGGGAGTGAAGAGTTTTACTGAAGAAAATATGTCCCTCTCTAAAAAAATGCTGTCAAATCATTATATGACATTTTTTCATGCTAGTCCAGCAGGAATTGTGGCCTTAAATCACAGCGGTTCAGCTGTATTTACAAGAACTGATTGTTTCTAGTTAATCATTTTGTTGTTTTTTAATACTTTGAAACAGACTCCTGCTCTTCTGCTCCTGTAGTTATTATGGTGAAGCTGCAACAAATACTACTGCTGCTATTACTACCACGAATACTGCTACTACAACTATGACAGCTACTACTACTGCTGCCACTGATACAACAGCAACTAGTAATATTTTACTACTACTACTAAAGCTACTAGTACTACTGTTCCTACTGCTGCAGGTACTACTGTTACTGCTACTACTGCTGCCACTGCTACTACTTCTGCTACTATTAATAAGGAGGATGAGAGCTGTGTTCTCACTGTTCAGCCTTGGTCTATTAACAAGTACTGATGTTTTCTTTTTGTTGTTTGACTCCTGCTCTTCTGCTCCTGCTGCTGCAATTATTAAAGTGAAGCTCCAACACAGCTCTACTATATTGTTGAACTAAAGATTTTAAATACAGCATAACTACTACTACTATTGTTACTATTGCTCATGGTTCTAGTGTTACTACTGCTACTACAGCTACTACTACTGCTGCCACTGATACAACTGCAACTAATACAATTTTACAGCTACTCCTACTGCTACTATAAATGTTTCTAAAGCTACTAGTAGTACTGTTACTGCTACTAATACTGCTGCCACTGACACAACTGCTCCTACCACTACTACCATTACTACTACGACCATGACTTCAGATTCTAATACTAATTCTGATACTAATACTCCTGCTACTATTACTGCTGTCATTACTACTAATAGTGATAAAAACAGAACACTCACAGCTCTGTAGACATTGGTCTGGACTCTAGAAAGTGATTCCATTTGCAAGCAGCTCTGGACCTCAACACCTGCTGATGGGTCACTTCTGTCAGACACAACATTGGAGCCCAAGCCCACCTACACACATTTACACACACTGACAGATATACACCCACACACTCACACACATTCACACACACGGACACTACACATACTGACTAACACCATACACATTTGTACACACAATCAGACACATACATGCACAAATACAAACTAGCACACATTCACAGACACACACATACTGTAGACACTACACTCAGAGATACACACCCACACACTGAAAAGCACACATTTACAGAATCACACATAGACAGTACACATACTCACAGACAAAAAACTCACACAATGACGGACACCACATACACTCTTACCTACAGTTACACTATAACAAACACTAACAAAAATACCACTAATATTACAACAGTAACACTATCACTATGACTAACACTATCATTATTACTAACAATAACACAAAATTACAACTACACTACTAATACTTATAATAACAGTAATGCTATCACTGAAACTAACATGACTACTAGTGTAAATAGTCTAACAGTAAATCTATAATAAGCACTAATAGTACATGAATACTAGCATTAAAACTATCAGTAGCGCTATCATCATTAATACTCACATGAACACTAGCATTAATATTAAAACTACCAGTTGTACTCTCACTAATATTAACAGGAATACACTAGCATTAGTATTAGTAGCTGTCCGTGACGTCACACCGCTCTTTGTGACGAAGGCAAGACACATAGCCGGGCACAGTGACGTGGCGCGTGTCGCTGTGGTTACCATACTTATGATTTGTAAACAAATGGAAAATGCCTTTAAACTGTTACTTAAACAAATTTATCAACTTGGAATATAATTCTCTAGCTCTAGGATTAAATTCCTAAATAATAATTTGAATAACCATTCTTTAATTTCGGAATGAACATTATTAACACTAAACGCACTATGGTACTGTAATTGATCGATCCAGGCGGTATTGACCGTTTTCTAGATATTTAAAACAGGGTCAAGAATGGGTAAAGAATCAGTACTCACCAATCGGTGAAGTTAATCGTTAATTCTACGGTTCTTCAGTTGAATTAATTAGTTGTCGATAGATAAGTGATCAATAACTCTCCGCAGTGCGCTCCGCGCGCCTTCCGTGGTCTCGCTCTCTGATCCCGGTGCTCTGGCTGGTGTCTCTGACGTCACAGTGCTCTTTCTAAAATATATAACATCCCCAAAAAAAAAACACACCGGGCTTTGAAGAGAGGCGAAGAAGAGAAGGTGTAATATTTGTGTGCGTCAGCAGTGAAACTGCATGTTGATTGATGGAGGGCTGAGCGGGGAATAACGGTTGCTCAGGGTCACAGGTCATAGTGAATTTAGGAGCTAACTGGTTCGGAGTTACAGGTTAAATAATAAAGAGTTTGTTCGAGTGTCACATCATCGTCCTGGGTTCTTAATTTTTACACTATACGTGTACGAGAAACAAGACAGTGTGTGTGTGTGCCCTGGTGATTCTGGGAGACAGATCGAACCTGGGCTAAAAGAGAGGGGGCTTAGCCCTCTTCCATTTGCTAGTTCATAGTTGAACAACCCATTTGTATCTGCTAGGCGGCGCAGTGGTCGTGCACAAAGAACGCTTTGAAAAGCGTCAAAAGCAAGTCATTCCGAGTTGGTCGTTTGTATTTTCCGTTCAGACGCGAAATGCTGAAATGATCTCTCGGCTCCTCGGTTGTCATTTCTGCTCCATAGAGGAATCACAGCACGCGTCGCCTTCCAGCACGCTGGGTCGGGACACGATGCCGGGGGTCGGAGAGAGTGATGTTTTCCTTGTTAGTATAGTGCTGAGTTTCAACGCCTGTTACGCGGGAGAGCTGGGTTCGATTCCCCGACGTGGAGTAGCTTTTCTTTTACCTCATTAGAGAAAGGACTGTCTTTCACGTCTCTGTTTTCTTTCACAGCGTCGTGCACCTTTTCATTGCTCTCGCTTTCAGAGCCTCTGCACGGCACACGACTCGACATCAGGACGCGCATTGTAGTGAAAGCAGGAAGCGCTGCGACATGCCCTGTGCAGATCCCGCCACACCTAAGAGGTGAGTGGGTCTGTTCGATCACAGCGCTAGGCGAATCCCCAATCCACTTTTGTGCGTGGCGACACCATGCCCAGCAGCCCAGCGCTGAGCTTCGCCAATGCGATTCAGTTGCTTCCAGTGCCTTTATTGGAGTGCGCTGATGGACCGTGCTCTCTCTCCAGAGACCAGCACACCTGTCATGGATGGAGCAGGAAAGGCGGTGCCACATTCTACAGCCCTCTCCACGCAATCGACGAAATCGGGCTACTGAAGTGGAAAAAATCTCCTCTCCACAAAGTGCAAATATCATCTTGGAGAGTATAAATCCTATTGCCGAAGATCAGCCCTGTCTACCAGAGTAACCCTCCCACCTGCAGGTTTCCGAGCTGCAGCTATGATCAGGTAGTCTCACACGCGAGAAGTCTTCGGTTGGAAACAAGCGCCCCCTCTTCTCGCACGTTTTGCACGTTCGAGTAGTTTTAATGCGGCTCCTTCGTACACGGTGCTGATCTTTTGGAAAGCAGGAGGCAAAACTGACACGTTCCCATACCGGGAGTCGAACCCGGGCCGCCTGGGTGAAAACCAGAAATCCTAACCGCTAGACCACATGGGAGCGCACAACCCTGCTGTTCCGGGCATCATGCAAGCAAACTACATAAATATGAGAAAACACGCAAGAGAGTTGTCACTCAGAGTGTCGAAGGGTCGATGTATACTGGGGCTCAGTTGAAATGCAACGTCAGGACTTTTCCGAATTATGTCACACGAAGAGAACACAGCCACGTGTGTCTCGGTAACTCGCCGTGATCGTAAAAAAGAGGCTGTTTCTACCCCGACTCGAAACGGGGACCTTTCGCGTGACCCACTCACCTCTTAGTGTGGCGGGACCTGCACAGTGCATGGGGCATCCTGTTTTCACTTCAATGCGCGTCCTGATGTACCCCGGTCTCCCGCGTGACAGGTGGGGTACTCGCCACTATTCTAACGAGGAAGACATCACTCTCTGCTTAGTGTGCAAAACACTTACTTGCAGCATTGTGGGTGCTGTGGTTTAAATGCTAGTGTTTTGTGAACAGAATACCCCTATCCCAGTGCATTGTGCCACATTAAATAAAAGCACGTGAAAAAGAGATTCAGAACGCAAAGCTCTGTCAGTGTTCTGTGTAAAAAATCGGTTCGAACATTATGGGAGCTGTTTTTAATAAGCTGCTGAGTAAAGAATATTTTAATCTTCCTGCTGTCAGTAGTATTGTGAATATAGTTGACCCTTACCTGAATGAAAACAGGACGTAAAGGAAGGGTTTCAGAAATCAAACAAAGCTTTATTCCCGTGCTTACAGTCTGAGTAATTGGAGACTGCGCTATTTTGTTGCCTATGGTCATATACAGGTTTTTCGCACGAAGCCGTATTGAACAGTATTTCTTGCGTTGTGAACTTGTGTATACAGCGGTCCCCCGGATTCCAGTTAGTGCGTAATTACGCATCGATGAAAAACCGGAGGTTTAAAAAAAGATAATTAGCTCACTGATAGTTTGATGTAGAGGCTGTGGAAATATCCACAAGTCGTGGTCTTTAAAATGCATTTGGTTTGAAGGCGTTCTGTGCTTCCATTGCGAAGATATGGACAAAAGAATATTCGTGCTTGGTCAAAAAAAATGTGATAAAAACGAAAAAGTAAAGGCTGAGAAAGCATTCACAATGTATTTTATACACAAAGCAAGTATTCTCGCGACTGTAAGAGGTTTCGTGTAAACGCTACAGGCGTGCCAAAATCGTTTACGAACTTCAAGCTAACTTTACCCCGGTCTGGTACCGGAGGTCACGTAGGTTCAAATCCCAGCCATGTTTTTTTTCCTATCTTGTTGTACATAACGTACCATTTCGGACAATCACAAAGGGCTTGATTTCGTTAAATGCATGTATTCATTTCCTTTCTGGAAAACTTGTATTTCAAGAAAGTAAACATTTCTTCACAAAGGTCGATTGGATTTCTCAGCGAAACCTTAACCATTTTAATATTTGCAGGAAATGCGAGTGCTTAACACGTGTCAGAATCACCGGGAAATGTCCAATTACTGTATACCCAACATCGCAACTCCCCAGAAAACCATATTCACCCAAGAAAAAGTCGAGTCGTCATTTATACTCCCGTTGCATCCTCTGCTGAAATATTTTAAAAATACAATGCAGATTTGTTTAAGAACTTGCAAGCATTGTTACATTAGCACCGTGCATTTGGACTTCGATATTTTGACATATTTACCTTAATTTTAAACATAAATACTGTACAATCTATTGTAATTTTGTTGTACTATTAAAATATGTTAGCTGAGGATGCAAAGGGGTGAAAGGGAAAGGTCAGAGGGTGCAGTAACACCAAGGTTAGGATTGGTGGAGGTGATAAAGGTGTTGATGGTTTTTCTCTGTAGAGGATTTTGAGTTTTTTTTATCCTTCTCTGAAGTGAGAAACTGGAAGAGTTGGGAGTTGAGGGATCTGATGAGGTTAGTTATGAAAGGAAGTTGATGTGGAGCTGTTAGCCGTAAAAACTCCTTAATGTCTTTGATGTTGTCATCAACGATAAACTGCACTCAGCAAAGATAAAAAGAAAATTATCTATGCTTACTGCCCTGTCTTTCTCACAGCTGCAACTATGAGAGCCTGCAACTGCTTGTGCCCGCAGGAGATCTGAATCCCCAGAGATCGGATGAGTATTCAACTTCACTGCATTACTGCTCGAGAATTCAATTGTTATCCCAACCAGTTGATATCAATTTAATTCCTAAGAGTTATGTACTTGTTTTGAGTATCTCATGTAGAAGTTGTAACCAAGTTCAATTACGAAACGGTCTAAATGAATGATATACCGAACGTATGTCCTCTTGATATGTGTAACCCTTTGAAACTGAATGAATATATATCTTTTATATTCTGATAACCCTCACGATAAGATCTGTTAGGTTTACATGCATATTCTACGTATTAATAAATTTATCCTCGTGTATTAGTACCTGTGTGTGCGTTGTTTGAGTTATATCTCATGGTTGGATTCTAAGGCCATTAAAAAAATCAATTGTGTGATTTACTGCCACAATTAATAACTGTCCCAGTAAATGCCCAAACCCCTACAGAACTGGTGCCTCGTGAGAGCACACTACAACAGTGTGTGATCTCCTGTCCCAGTCTGAGGAACAGACAGTGAGCCTGACTCTCAATAATAATAATACATTGTGTGATTTCCTGTCCCAATCTGAGGAACTGACAGTGAGCCTGACTCTCAATAATAATAATACATTGTGTGATCTCCGGTCCCAACCTGAGGAACTGACAGTGAGCCTGTCTCTCAATAATAATAATACAGTGTTTGATCTCCTGTCCCAGCCTGAGGAACAGTGAGCCTGTCTCTCAAAAATAATAATATAGTGTGTGATCTCCTTTCGTAGCCTGAAGAACAGACAGTGAGCCTGTATCTCAATAAAAATAATCAAGTGTGGGATCTCCTGTCGCAGTCTGAGGAACAAAGAGTGAGCCTGTCTCTCAATAATAATAATAAAGTGTGTGATCTCCTGTCCCAGCCTGAGGAACACTGAGCCTGTCTCTCAATACTAATAATAGTGATTTCCTGCCACAGCAAGAGGAACAGACAGTGAGCCTGTATCTCAATAATAATAATACAGTGTGTGATCTCCTGTCCCAGCCTGAGGAACAGTGAGCCTTTCTCTCAGTAATAATAATACAGTGTGTGATCTCCTGTCCCAGCCCAATGGAAGAGACAGTGAGCCTATCTCTCAATAATAATAATACATTGTCAGGAACTGACAGTGAACCTGTCTCTCAGAAATAATAATACAGTGTGTGATCTCCAGTCTCAGCCTAAGGATCAGACAGTGATCCTGTCTCTCAATAATAATAATCCAGTGTGGGATCTCCTGTCCCAGTTTGAGGAACACAGAGTGAGCCTATCTATCAGTAATAATAGAACAGTGTGTGATCTCCAGTCCCAGCCATAGGAACAGACAGTGAGCCTGTATCTCAATAATAATAATACAGTGTGTGATCTCCTGTCCCAGCCTGAGGAACAGACAGTGAGGCTGTCTCTCAATAGTAATAATACAGTGTGATCTACTGTCCCAGCCTGCGGAACAGTGAGTTTATCTGTCAATAATAATAATACAGTGTGTGATCCCCTGTCCCAGCCTGAGGAACACACAGTTAGCCTGTCTTTCAATAATAATAATTCAGTGTGTGATCTCCTGTCCTAGCCTGAGGAACAGACAGCGAGCCTGTCTCTCAATAATAATCATACAGTGTGCGATCTCCTATCCCAGCTTGAGGAACGGACAGCGAGCCTGTCTCTCAATAATAATCATACAGTGTGCGATCTCCTGTCCCAGCCTGAGGAACAGACAGTGAGCTTTTATCTCTATAATAATAATTCAGTTTGGGATCTCATGTCCAACTCTTAGGAACAGACAGTGAGCCTGTCTCTCAATAATAATAATAGAGTGTGTGATCTCCTGTCCCAGCCTGAGGAACAGTGAGCCTGTCTCTCAAATATAATAATACAGTGTGCGATCTCCTATCCCAGCTTGAGGAACGGACAGCGAACCTGTCTCTCAATAATAATAATACAGTGTGTGATCTCCTGTCCCAGCCTGAGGAACAGACAGTGAGCTTGTATCTCTATAATAATAATTCAGTGTGGGATCTCATGTCCAACTCTTAGGAACAGACAGTGAGCCTGTCTCTCAATAATAATAATAATACAGTGTCTGATTTCTTGTCCAGGCCTGAGGAACAGACTGTGAGCCTGACTCTCAATAATAATAATACAGTGTGTGATTTCCTTTCCCAACCTGAGGAACTGACAGTGAGCCTGTTTCTCAATAATAATAATACAGTGTGTGATCTCCTGTCCCAGCCTGAGGAACAGTGAGCCTGTCTCTCAAATATAATAATATAGTGTGTGATCTCCTTTCTTAGCCTGAGGAACAGACAGTGAGCCTGTATCTCTATAATAATAATCAAGTGTGGGATCGCCTGCCGTAGTCTGAAGAACAAACAGTGAGCCTGTCTCTCAATATTATTAGAACAGTGAGTGACCTCCTGTGCCAGCCTGAGGAAGAGACAGTTAGCCTGCCTCTCAATAATAATAATTCAGTGTGTGATCTCCAATCCAGGCCAGCGGAACAGTGAGCCTGTCTCTCAGTACTAATAATCCAGTGTGTGATCTCCTGTCCCAGCCTGGGGAACACTCAGTCTGTCTCTCAATACTGATAATACAGTGTCATCTCCTGTCCCAGCTTGAGGAACAGTGAGCTTGTCTCTCAATATTAATAATACATTGTGAGATCTCCTGTACTAGCCTGGTAAACACTGAGCCTGTCTCTCAATAATAATAGTACAGTGTGTGATCTCCTGTCCCAGCCTGAGGAACAGACGGTGAACCTGTCTCTCAATAATAATAATACAGTGTGATCTACTGTCCCAGCCTGAGGAACAGTGAGCCTTTCTCTCAATAATATTAATACAGTGTGTCATCCCCTGTCCCAGCCTGAGGAACAGTGAGCTTGTCTCTCAATAATAATAATACATTTTTGATCTCCTGTCCCTGCTTGAGGAACAGTGAGCTTGTATCTCAATAATAATAATACAGTGTGTGATGTCTTGTCCCAGCCTAAGGAACAGACAGTGAGCCTGTCTCTCAGTAATAATAATAATACAGTGTGTGACCTCCTGTCCTAGCCTGGGGAAAAGTGAGCCAGACTCTCAATAATAATAGTATAGAGTGATCTACTGTCCCAGCCAGAGGAACAGTGAGCCTGTCTCTCAATAATAATAATACAGTGTGTCATCCCCTGTCCCAGCCTGAGGAAGAGTGACCTGTTCTCTCAATAATAATAATACAGTGTGTGATCTCCTATCCCAGCCTGAAGAACAGAGAGTGAGCCTGTCACTCAATAATAATAATACAGAGTGTGATCTCCTGTCCCAGCATGAGGAACAGACAGTGAGCCTGTCTCTCAATAATAATAATCAAGTGTGGGATCTCCTGTCGTAGTGTGAGGAACAAACACTGAGCCTGTCTCTCAATATTAATAGAAAAGTGTGTAATCTCCAGTCCCAGCCTGAGGAACAGTGAGCCTGTCTCCCAATAATAATAATACACTGTTTCATCTCCTGTCCCAGCCTGAGGAACAGACAGTGAGCCTGTCTCTCAATACTAATAATACAGTGTGTGATCTCCTGTCCCATTCTGAGGAACAGACAGCAAGTCTGACTCTCAATAATAATAAAGCAGATTATGATCTCCTGTCCCAGCTTAAGGAACAGTCAGGAAAGAGCAGGTCTCTCGATAATAATAATACAGTGTGTGATCTCCTGTCCTAGCCTGAGGAACAGACAGTGAGCCAGTCTCCCAAAATAAAATTAATAGTGTGTGTGACCTCCTGTCCCAGCCTGAGGAAGAGACAGTGAGCCTTGCTCTCAATAAAAATAATACAGTGTGTGACCTCCTGTCCCATCCTGGGGAACAGTGAACCAGACTCTCAATACTAATAATACAGTGTGATCTCCTGTCCCAGCCTAAGGAAAAGTGAGCCTGTCTCTCAATAATACAAATACAGTGTGTGATCTCCTGTCCCAGCCTGAGGAACAAACAGTGAGCCTGTCTCTCAATAATAATAATACAGTGTGTGATCTCCTGTCCCAGCCTGGGGAACACTGAGCCTGTCTCTCAATACCAATTATACAGAGTGTGATTTCCTGCCCCAGCCAGAGAAACAGACAGTGAGCCTGTCTCTCAATAATAATAATAATAATAATAATAATAATAATAATAATAATAATAATAATAATAATAATGCAGTGTGTGATCTGTTGTCCCAGCCTGAGGAACAGACAGTGACCCTGTCTCTCAATAATAATAATACAGTGTGTGACCTTCTGTCCCAGCATGGGGAACAGTGAGCCTGTCTCCCAATAATAATAATACACTGTTTCATCTCCTGTCCCAGCCTGAGGAACAGACAGTGAGCCTGTCTCTCAATACTAATAATACAGTTTGTGATCTCCTGTCCCATTCTGAGGAACAGACAGTAAGTCTGACTCTCAATAATAATAAAGCAGATTATGATCTCCTGTCCCAGCTTAAGGAACAGTCAGGAAAGATCAGGTCTCTCGATAATAATAATACAGTGTGTGACCTCCTGTCCCAGCCTAAGGAACAGTGAGCCTGTCTCTCAATAATACAAATACAGTGTGTGATCTCCTGTCCCAGCCTGAGGAACAGACAGTGAGCGTCTCACTCATTAATAATACGGTGTGTAATCTGTCCCAGTCTGGGGAATTCAAAGTGAGCCTGTCTCTCAGTAATAATAATATAGTGTGTGATCCACTGTCCCAGCCTGAGGAACAGACAGTCAGCCCGTCTCTCAATAATAATAATACAGTGTGTGATCTCCTGTCCCAACTTGAGGAACAGACAGGAGTGGGCCAGTCTCTCAATAATAATAAAGCAGATCATGACCTGCTGTCCCAGTCTAAGGAACAATCTGGAAAGAGCAGGTCTCTCGATAATAATAATACAGTGTGTGATCTCCTGTCCAAGCCTGAGGAACAGACAGTGAGCCTGTCTCTCAATAATAATAATACAGTGTGTGATCTCCTGTCCAAGCCTGAGGAACAGACAGTGAGCCTGTCTCTCAATAATAATAATACAGTGTGTGACCTCCTGTCCCAGCCTGGGGAACAGTGAGCCAGACTCTCAGTTATAATAATAAAGTGTGATCTCCTGTCCCAGCCTGAGGAACAGTGAGCCTGTCTCTTAATAATAATAATAAAGTGTGATCTCCTGTCCCAGCCGAAGGAAAAGTGAGCCTGTCTCTCAATAATAATAATACAGTGTGTGATCTCCTGTCCCAGCAAGAGGAACAGACAGTGAACCTGTCTCTCAATAATAATAACCTTGTGTGGAATGTCCTGTCCCAGTCTGAGGAAGAAACAGTGAGCATGTCTCTCAATAATAATAGAACAGTGTGTGATCTCCAGTCCCAGCAAGAGGAACAGACAGTGAGTCTGTCTCTCAATAATAATAATATAGAGTGTGATCTCCTGTCCCAGCATGAGGAAAAGACAGTGAGCCTGTCTCTCAATAATAATAATCAAGTGTGGGATCTCCTGTCGTAGTGTGAGGAACAAACACTGAGCCTGTCTCTCAATATTAATAGAACAGTCTGTAATCTCCAGTCCCAGCCTGAGGAACAGTGAGCCTGTCTCCCAATAATAATAATACACTGTTTCATCTCCTGTCCCAGCCTGAGGAACAGACAGTGAGCCTGTCTCTCAATACTAATAATACAGTGTGTGATCTCCTGTCCCAGCCTGGGGAACAGTGAACCAGACTCTCAATAATAATAATGCACTGTGTGATCTCCTGTCCCAGCCTGAGGAACAGACAGTGAGCGTCTCACTCATTAATAATACGGTGTGTAATCTGTCCCTGTCTGGGGAATTCAAAGTGAGCCTGTCTCTCAGTAATAATAATATAGTGTGTGATCCACTGTCCCAGCCTGAGGAACAGACAGTCAGCCCGTCTCTCAATAATAATAATACAGTGTGTGATCTCCTGTCCCAACCTGAGGAACAGACAGGAGTGAGGCAGTCTCTCAATAATAATAAAGCAGATTATGATCTGCTGTCCCAGCCTTAGGAACAATCAGGAAAGAACAGGTCTCTCAATAATAATAATACAGTGTGTGACCTCCTGTCCCAGCCTGGGGAACAGTGAGCCAGACTCTCAATTATAATATTACAGTGTGATCTACTGTCCCAGCCTGAGGAACAGTGAGCCTGGCTCTCAATAATAATAACCTAGTGTGGAATGTCCTGTCCCAGTCTGAGGATCAAACCGTGAGCATGTCTCTCAATAATAATAGAACAGTGTGTGATCTCCAGTCCCAGCCAGAGGAACAGACAGTGAGCTTGTATCTCAGTAATAATAATACAGTGTGTCATTTCCTGCCCCAGCCAGAGAAACAGACAGTGAGCATGTCTCTCAACAATAATAATACAGTGTGTGGTCTCCTGTCCCAGCCTGAGGAACAGACAGTGAGCTTCTCTCTCAATAATAATAATACAGTGTGGGATCTCCTGTCCCATCCTGTGGAACAGACAGTGAGCCTATCTCTCAATAATAATAATACACTGTGTGATCCCCTGTCCCAGCCAGAGGAACTGACAATGAGCCCATCTCTCAATAATAATAATACAGTGTGTGATCTCCTGTCCCAGCCTGAGGAACAGTGAGCCTGTCAAACAATAGAAATACAGTATGTGATGTCCTGCCTCAGATTGAGGAAAAGAGAGTAAGCCTGTCTCTCAGTAATAATAATTCAGTGTTGGATCTCCTGTACCAGCCTGAGGTACAAACAGTGAGCCTGTCTAGAAATAATAATAATACAGTGTGGGATCTCCTGTCCCAGCCTGGGGAACAGTGAGCCAGACTCTCAATAATATTAATAATAATAATACAGTGTGATCTACTGTCCCAGCCTGAGGAACAGAGAGTGAGCTTGTCTCTCAATAATAATACAGTGTGTGACCACCTGTCCCAGACTGAGGAAAAGACAGTGAGTCTGTCTCTCAATAATTATAATACAGTGTGTGATCTCCTGTCCCAGACTGAGGAAAAGACAGTGAGTCTGTCGCTAAATAATAATAAAACAGCGTGGGATCTCCTGTCCCAGCCTGGGGAACAGACAGTGAACCTGTCTCTCAATAATAATGCAGTGTGTGATCTCCTGTCCCAGCCTGAGGAACAGACAGTGAGCCTCTCTCTCAATAATAATAATACAGTGTGTGACATCCTGTCCCAGCCTGAGGAACAGACAGTGAGCCTGTCTCTCAATAATAATAATACAGTGTGTGACCTCCTGTCCCAGCTTGGGGAACAGTGAGCCAGACTCTCAATAATCATAATAGAGTATGATCTACTGTCCCAACCTGAGGAACAGTGAGTTTATTTGTCAATAATAATAATACAGTGTGATCTCAAGTCCCAGCCTGAGGAACAGACAGTGAACCTGTCCCAGCCATAGGAAGAGACAGTGACCCTGCCACTCAATAATAATACTACAGTGTGTGATCTCCTCTCCCAGCCAGGGGAACAGACAGTAAACCAGCCAGGGGAACAGACAGAACCTGTCTCTCAATAATAATACACTGTGTGACCTCCTGTCCCAGCCTGAAGAAGAGACAGTGAACCTCTCTTTCAGTAATAATAATACAGTGTGTGACCTCCTGTCCCAGATAGAGGAACAGACAGTGAGCCTGTCTCTCAGTAATAATAATCCAGTGTGGGATCTCCTGTCCCAGCCTGAGGAACAGACAGTGAGCCTGTCTCTCAATAATAATAATACAGTGTGTGACCTCCTGTCCCAGCTTGGGGAACAGTGAGCCAGACTCTCAATAATCATAATAGAGTGTGATCTACTGTCCCAACCTGAGGAACAGTGAGTTTATCTGTCAATAATAATAATACAGTGTGATCTCCTGTCTCAGCCTGAGGAACAGACAGTGAACCTGTTTCTCAATAATAATAATACAGTGTGTGACCTCCTGTCCCAGCCTGAGGAAGAGACAGTGAACCTGTCTCTCAATAATAATACACTGTGTGACCTCCTGTCCCAGCCTGAGGAAGAGACAGTGAACCTCTCTTTCAGTAATAATAATACGGTGTGTGATCTCCTGTCCCAGCTTGAGGAACAGAGAGTGAGCCTGTCTCTCAGTAATAATAATACAGTGTTTGATCTCCTGTTCCAGCCTGAGGAAGAGACAGTGAGCCTGCCTCTCAATAATAATATTACAGTGTGTGATCTCCTGTCCCAGCCTGGGGAACACACAGTGATCCTGTTTTCTATAATAATCATACAGTGTGCGATCTCCTATCCCAGCATGAGCAACAGACAGAGAACCTCTCTCTCAGGAATAATAATACAGTATGTGATCTCCTGTCTCAGCACAAAGGAACAGACAGTAAACCTTTCTCTAAATAATAATAATACAGTGTGTGAACTCCTTTCCAAGCCTGAGGAACAGACAGCGAGCCTCTCTCTCAATAATAATAATACAGTGTGTGATCTCCTGTCCCAGCCTGAGGAACAGTGAGCCTGTCTCTCAAAAATAATAATACAGTGTGTGATCTCCTGTCCCAGCCTGGGGAACACTGAGCCTGTCTCTCAATAATAATACCGTGTGTGATCTTCTGTCTGAGTATGGGGAACAGAAAGTGAGCCTGTCTCTCAGTAATAATAATATAGTTTGCGATCAACTATCACAGCCTGGGGAACAGACAGTCAGCCCGTCTCTCAATAATAATAATACAGTGTGTGATCTCCTGTCCCAACCTGAGGAACAGACAGGAGTGAGCCAGTCTCTCAATAATAATAAAGCAGATCATGATCTGCTGTCCCAGTCTAAGGAACAATCTGGAAAGAACAGGTCTCTCGATAATAATAATACAGTGTGTGATCCCCTGTCCCACCAGAGGAACACACAATGAGCCCGTCTCTCAATAATAATAATACAGTATGTGACCTCCTGTCCCAGCCTGAGGAACAGTGAGCCTGTCTCTCAATAATAAAAATATAGTTTGTGATCTCCTATCCTAACCTGAGGAACAGACAGTGAGCCTGTCTCTCAATAATAATAATACAGTGTGTGATCTCCTATACTAGCCTGAGGAACAGACAGCTAGCCTTTCTCTCAATAATAATAATACAGTGTGTGACCTCCTGTCCCAGCCTGGGGAACAGTGAGCCAGACTCTCAATAATAATAATACAGTGAGATCTCCTGTCCCAGCCTGAGGAACAGTGAGCCTGTCTCTCAATAATAAAAATACAGTTTGTGATCTCCTATCCCAGCCTGAGGAACATACAGTGAGCCTGTCTCTCAATAATAATAATACAGTGTGAGACCTCCTGTTCACGAGCCTGAGGAACAGGCAGTAAACCTTTCTCTCAATAATAAAAATCCAGTGTGTGATCTCCTGTCTTAGCCTGGGGAACACTGAGCCTGTCTCTCAGTACTAATAATATAGTGTGTGATTTCCTGCCCCAGCTAGAGGAACAGACAGTGAGCCTGTCTCTCAATAATAATAATAATACAGTGTGGGATCTGTTGTCCCAGCCTGAGGAAAAGACAGTGATCCAGTCTCTCAATAATAATAATCCAGTGTGGTATGTCCTGTCCCAGTCTGAGGAGAAAACAGACCACAGACCCAGCTTCGCGTTCACCTTGGCGATCCTCTCCGTCCAGATGTTGGTCTCGTTGTCCTGGCTCTGGAAGGAAACCCCCAGTGTTCTGAGGGGCTCCGTGCAGAGCTCGAGACCCTCCGGCGCCGTCGTCCTGTGCTTCCAGGGCCCGAAGAACTTCAGTTTGCTCTTTCGGCGGTTGAGCTTCGACCCCGAGGCTCTGGAGTATTGCTCCATGACCTGCAGGGCCCTCCTCAACCCCCTGTCCGACCTCAGGAACAGCGTCGTGTCGTCGGCGTACTGGGAGATCTTCAGGGTTTCCCCCGCGCCTCCCGGTATCTCCAGGCCGTCGATGACAGGGTCCCGTCTCACCGCCTCTGCTAAGGGCTCTGTGAAGAGAACATAGAGAAGGGGTGAAAGGGGGCAGCCCTGTCGTACTCCGGATTCCTGGGGAATGAAATCCCCCAGGTTTCCGTTCACGTTCACTCTGCTGCCCACGTCAGAGTACAGAATCTGAATCCAGCGGCTGAAACTCTCTCCGAAACCGAAGCGTTCCAGCACCCTGAACAGATAGCTGTGGTTCACTCTGTCGAAGGCTTTCTCCTGGTCCAGGCTGACCACCATCATGGGCACGTTCCGGTCCTCGGCCCAGGCGATGGCGTCTCTGGTCAGCTGGAGGTTCCAGCTGACGGATCGCCCCTCCACCCCACACGTCTGGTCGCTGTGGATGATGTGGGGGAGGGCGGTTCTCAGTCTGCCGGTCAGGAGCTTGGACAGGATCTTTACGTCCACGCAGAGCATCGTGATCGGCCTCCAGTTTTTGAGGTCGGCGGCGTCTCCTCCCTTGAAGAGCAGGGAGATGACGCCCTCCCTCATGGTGTCTCCGAGTTTCCCCCGGCGGAAGATCTCCTGCGCCACTTCCACCAGATCTGCCGCCAGGGTGTCCCAGAAGCAGGTGTAGAATTCCTTGGGGAGTCCGTCCGGCCCCGGCACCTTGCCATTCTCCATGGACAAGAGCGCCGCCTTCAGCTCCTCGGCCGTGATCGGACCCTCCAAGTCCTCCCTCACCTCCTCCGGTACTCGTGCCGTGAGCCCCTCCAGAAAAGCATCGCCTGCCTCCACCTCCGTCTGCTTTTCTGAAAAGAGCTCCTTGTAGAAAGCGATGGCCGCTTCTACTTTGTCGCTCTCGTCCAGCATTTCCTCTCCATCTCCCCGTCTCAGGCTGTGGATCACCCTCTTTTTCTGGGCTCCTCGGACCTGATTGAAGAAATAGGAGGAACAGGTTTCATTATTTTCATAATGCTCCCTTTGTGCCTTGACCAGGAAAGCCTTGGCTTTCTCGGTGTGCAGGTTGCGGAGCCTCTCCTTCAGGTCCCGTGCCCGGGCTGAATTGAAGGCTCCTCCCCCGTTAGCCGAGCTGTACTCCTCCTCGAGTTGCCTCTGGAGTCGTGCAGCTTCCTTCCTCTCCCTGGCCGCCTTCCGTCTGCAGTACGTCTGCGCCAGGGTTCGGGTCCTGTCCTTCACCGACTCCCACCATTCCACCACGGAGCTGTAGCCGTCCCTCAGGTCGACCCAGCTCGCGTAGTCCTTCCGGAACAGTGCCCTGAAGTCGTCTTCCTCCAGTATCTCCCGGTTCAGCTTCCAGTACCCACGACCGAATGCCGGCAGGCTAGTGTTAGCCACCACCGTCAAGCGCTCGTGGTCGGAATAATAATACCGTGTGTGATCTTCTGTCTGAGTATGGGGAACAGAAAGTGAGCCTGTCTCTCAGTAATAATAATATAGTTTGTGATCCACTGTCACAGCCCGGGGAACAGACAGTCAGTCCGTCTCTCAATAATAATAATACAGTGTGTGACCTCCTATCCCAGCCTGCGGAACAGTGAGCCAGACTCTCAATAATAATAATACAGTGAGATCTCCTGTCCCAGCCTGTGGAACAGTGAGCCTGTCTCTCAATAATAAAAATACAGTTTGTGATCTCCTATCCCAGCCTGAGGAACAGACAGTGAGCCTGTCTCTCAATAATAATAATAATACAGTGTGAGACCTCCTGTCCCAGCCTGAGGAACAGACAGTAAACCTGTCTCTCAATAATAATAATCCAGTGTGTGATCTCCTGTCTTAGCCTGGGGAACACTGAGTCTGTCTCTCAATACTAATAATATAGTGTGTGATTTCCTGCCCCAGCTAGAGGAAAAGACAGTGAGCCTGTCTCTCAATAATAATAATACAGTGTGTGACCTCCTGTCCCAGCCTGGAGAACAGTGAGCAGACTCTCAATAATAAGAATACAGTGTGATCTACTGTCCCAGTCTGAGGAACAGTGAGCCTGTCTCCCAATAATAATAATAATGCAGTCAGTGACCTCCTGTCCCAGCTTGAGGAAGAGACAGTGAGCCTGCCTCTTAATAATAATAATACAGTTTGTGATCTCCTGTCTCAGCCAGGGGAACAGACAGTAAACCTGTTTCTCAATAATACTAATCCAGTGTGTGATCTCCTGTCTTAGCCTGAGGAACAGACAGTGATCCAGTCTCTCAATAATAATAATCCAGTGTGGTATGTCCAGTCCCAGTCTGAGGAGAAAACAGACTGGGACACAGAGAGTGAGAGAGAGAGAGGAGGCAGCACAGAAGATGTGCTCCTAATTTCTTTGAGATTTTATTGTTTTCTGGAACTGAACAAATAGTCTAGGAATAAGGCGACATCTAACAAAACTAAAGAAAACTACAGAAGTAAAGAAATAATTTGCCATTGGAAAAAAAATCAACAAAGCAAACATCTAAAAAACTGAAGATCAACTATAAGACACAGCTACACCTGAGGATAAAGGACCTGAGGAAAAACTCCAAAAAGAAAAATCCCCAAGAGGTAAAGAGAAACAAACAGAAAAGGAATAATTAAAACAAGGAAATAAGAATAAGAAGACAAGAAAGAAAGAAAGAAAGAAAGAAAAAGTACACCAAAGGAAACAAGAAGGAAAGGGAAAATAGAAGCAGAATCAAGAGAAGCCAAGAACTCAGCCATCAACACGAAAAACACCTGATAAGCCCTGTTCTTTCTTCTCCTTTCTTGAAGAGGCCTCTAAAAAATTGAACTGCTTTGCTAGATAAAAGTTTAAAAAGTCTTTAGAAAAAGTTACCTTAAAGTTTAAATTAAACAAAATACCACTTGGGCCCACTACACTCAAAAGGTCAAAGTTGAAGAACCTGTTCCCAAGCAACAGGGGGCTGATTGTATTCAAAACGCCCGAGCCAGGCCGTCTGTTTGCTCTTCTCACCTGGGCCCATTGTATTTAAAAGAGGAAGATGAGTACAGAGCAGAACACAGCCCCACTGGACCAGCCCTGCCCCCTCAGCACAGTACTCCAGTACCCTGAGGGCGTGAAAACAGTTAAGACCAGGAAACAGTACAAAGACTCCTGGATGAAAGAAAACCCAGAGACCCTCATTGCTGACTACTGCCAGGCAGGAGAATAACACATAAAAACCAACCTGCTCTTTTTTACTGAGCATCCGAATGCCTGGCACACAGCTGTGTGTAAGAATTATACAAACACCACCAGAAGGGGCATCAGCAAAGGCAGGCAAATCTCCATAGGGGGCAACAGCGAGGTAGAAGACACTGTCCTGACTGTCAACACCTACCACAATGGTACAGTGATGATACAGGGCAGTGAGGCCGCTCTGGAGCTTTTTGAGGAAAAGTTCACAGACCTTAAAACACAGGCTGACCTGGAGAAACCTCCCCCAGAAACAGGAGAAAGACCCAGCAGCCTGATGACCGCCACACCGGAGAGTTCAGCCCCACCTGACTCGGAGCCCACAAACACAGCCTCAGCCACAGAACGGCCCAGCAAGAGTGTAGCCCTCGGCAACACGGAAACACACCACCCGGACACACACAGCCCACACCAACCCCCCTGTGACCACAGAACAGTGCGCCTCCTGAGAGAGAAACTCTCTGCTCTGGAGCTGGACTTCACTGAGTTCAAGGAGCTGATGCTGGGGAGACTCACAGAGGGGCAGGCAGCACAACAGCTAAGAGACGAGGTTAACAAACACAGGAACGAATGTAAAACCTCCAACAAACAGCTCAGGGCACAGATGGAGGAGCTGCTGCAGGACAACAGTAAGCTGCAGTCGGAAGTAGCAGAGCTGAGAGAGGAGCTGCAGCTCGCGGAGAGGACAAGCAAGACTCTCAAAGACCAGCTGAGGAAACTCACTACTTCCCACTGCAGCCCGGACTGCAACAGAACAGCCCTGAGACCCAGAAGACACAACACACAACACCCACCCCCAACCCGCAAAGACACACCCACCTCCACACAACCTGACACCCCTACAACCCCCACCACCAACTCCCACTTACCCAGTACCCCCACCGTAGCAAACACCACACCCACTGCACCCCCCGGCACCCCAAATCCCCTCACAACTCCACTGCCCAAAAGCACATCCACCTTGCCGAACACTCAGGGTGACTCACACACACACCCGGCCCCACCCAACTCCTCCACCTCACACACTGCACCCCCCCAAGCAGCCGCCCGCCCGGCAGCACAGCGCCCCTCCAGCAGACTGGACACCAGAGGCAGACGCATGGAAGTAGCCCTTCTCATCGACTCCAACGGGAGGTACATCGATGAGCACAGGCTCTTCCCGGGATTACAAACAGCAAAGCTCTGGTGTCCGACGACAGAGAAGGCCCTGCAGCTGCTGTCCAGGTCGGTACTGGGAGCCCCTCAGCACATCATCATCCACACCGGCACCAACGACCTGAGGACCCAGAGGGAGCAGGTGGCCCAGTCCATCAGGAGAGTGGCAGAGAGGGCCATACAGGAGTTCCCTCGCGCCCGAATTCTCATCTCCACCCTGCTGCCGAGACAGGACGAGCAGCACCACACCATCCAGAGAATCAATGCCGAGATCTCACGGTGCTGCGCCCTGCTCCCAAACGTCTACCTGGCCCATCACTCCACCCTTGGACCACAGCACCTACACGACCATAAACACCTCAAAAAACAGACCATTGGACTCTTCACAAAAACTCTGAAAGACACCACACTGGGTAGACACCTGAACAGCACCCCAGAGAGAAACAGGAGGACTACCAGAGGAACGCCCCAGCACCCACACCCCCAACCCAGACCAGCTCAACCCACAAAGAACAGAACCAGCACCACCCTACAGCCCTCCAACCCAGACCAACGACCTAACAGGACCAGAACCAGCGCCCCACCCCAAACCCAGCACAATACTTGTTTCTGTCGATGATGTAAATGTCCGACACAAATTTGATACAGTTCCAGAAAACAATAACAACTTGCAAAGATAATTCAAACGATAACAATGAGATCTCTAAAGATAAGTATGTGGAACATTCAGTGTCTGGGCTCGTCAGCATTTGGGCTGAAGAGCACTGATCCTGAATTTATCAAGGATGTAAAGGAGACAGACATCATGATCCTACAGGAGACATGGTGTCGGGGAGACTTGGCTACCCACTGTCCCCCAGGCTACAAGGAGATCATGGTGCCCTCTGTCAAAAAACCCCAAATCACCCGGGGCAGAGACTCTGGGGGGATCATTGTGTGGTACAGAGCGGAGCTCAGTCACTCCATACAATTAGTAAAGAAAGAAGAGTCACGAGTTTGGCTTAAAATCAAAAGAAATACCATCTGTACAGAAAACGAGGTTTTCCTGTGTGCTGTCTACATCCCGCCCTCAGAATCCCCCTACTACAGTGAGGGAATTCTCCCCAGCCTCCACAAGGAGATCGGTCACTTCCAGGGCCAGGGAAACGTGCTGCTCTGTGGTGACCTCAACGCACGAACAGGCACACTGGCAGACTTCACCAGCACACAGGGAAATACTCACATATTCGGACAATCCCCTCTGTACCACACACCGGTCACCTCACACAGGTGCAGCCATGACACCACGGTCAACAGCACCGGGCGCGAGCTGCTGCAGCTCTGTCAAGGGCTGGATCTGTACATCGTCAACGGCAGGACTAGAGGGGACTCTCTAGGCAGGTTCACCTACAGCTCAGCTCTGGGCAGCAGTGTGGTGGACTACGCCATCACCGACCTGGACCCCTCCTGTATCAGTGCCTTCACTGTCAGGCCACAAACTCCCCTCTCCGACCACAGCCAGATCACACTCTACATGAAGAGAGCACACCAGTACAGAGACACACTGACACAGCCCAGCCAGCTGTATGACCTCAACCAGGCATACAGATGGGACACAGACAGCCTGGACAGATACCAAACTGCACTGGGCCATGACGAAATTCAGACACTGATGGACACATTCCTAAACACTCCGTATCAAACCAACAAATTAGGCATCAACTTGGCCACACAAAAACTAAATCACCTATTCCACAAACTAGCATCAAAATCTAAGCTAAAAACAATTAAATCAAAAAACTACCAAAAAACAAAAGCAAAAGAAAAGTGGTTTGATACGGAGTGCAAAAACATCAGAAATGCACTACGAAAAGTCTCAAATGAAAAACACAGACAACCACACAACACAGATCTGCGCCTCAGGTACTGTGACATGGTAAAACTTTACAAACACACGCTGAAAAAGAAAAGAAACACATACATAGACAAACAACTTGCAGAAATTGAGGAGTCACTAAATCAGAACTGTTTCTGGGAGAAGTGGAACAACTTAAACAAATCAAAACCAGAAGAATTGGCCATCCAAAATGGAACAATCTGGCAAACATACTTTGAAAATCTCTATGAAAAGCTCCCAAATACAAATCAATCAGACCAAAACACCATTTATGAAAAACTCAACATTTTGGAATTGGCTATCAAAGACAACCAAAACCCCTTAGACTCCCCAATCACTGAGCAGGAGCTACTGGACAAACTCCAGGCCCTCAGACCACGCAAAGCCTGTGGCCATGATGGTGTCATAAATGAGATGCTGAGACAGAGCAGCCCAAAGTTGCAATAAGCCCTGCTCAAACTCTTCAATCTCATCATGACAGCTAGATGTTTCCCCGAGGCCTGGAACCAAGGACTGATCACGCCCATCTATAAGAGTGGAGATAGACTCGATCCCAACAACTACCGGGGCATCTGTGTGAACAGTAACCTGGGGAAGGTATTCTGCAGTATCCTAAATACACGAATACTGGCCTTCCTTACCGAACAGAATGTCCTGAGTAAAAGTCAGATTGGCTTCTTGCCAGATCACCGCACATCTGATCACATTTACACCCTGCACACACTGATAGACAAACACGTCCACCAAAAACACAAAGGAAAAATTTTTGCCTGCTTTGTCGATTTCAAAAAAGCATTTGACTCGATTTGGCATGAGAGATTGTTTTATAAACTACTCCAAAGCGGCATAGGGGGCAAAGTGTACGACATAATTAAATCAATGTATTCAGAGAGCAAATGTGCAGTGAAAATTGGAAACAAAAGGACTAAATTCTTCACCCAAGGCCGCGGGGTGAGACAGGGCTGCAGCCTGAGCCCAACACTGTTCAATATCTATATCAACGAATTAGCAGGAATGTTGGAGCAGTCTGCAGCTCCTGGTCTCACACTACACGACACAGAAATCAAGTTCCTGCTCTACGCAGATGACCTGGTCCTGCTGTCGCCCACAGAACAGGGGCTGCAGCAGAACCTGGCACTGCTGGAGCAGTACTGTCAGACCTGGGCACTGACAGTCAATCTGGACAAGACCAGAGTTATGGTTTTCCAGAAGAAAGCCAGACCCCAGGGAAACAGGTACAAATTCACACTGAACAACAACACATTGGAGCACACATCCAGCTACACATATCTCGGTCTCACCATCAGCTCTTCTGGGAGTTTTGACCTGGCAGTGAAGGCACTGAGGGAGAAGGCACTCAGGGCTTTCTACGCAATAAGAAGGAGGCTTCTTCAACATCAACCCACCAACAAGAATCTGGCTCCAAATACTTGAAAGTGTAATCCAACCCATTGCCCTATACGGCAGTGAAGTGTGGGGTCCCCTCACAGACCAGGATTACACCCAATGGGACAAACACCCCACAGAAACTCTGCACATGGAGATCTGTAGAAACATCCTCCATGTGCAGAGAAGAACTCCTAACAACGGGTGCAGGGCCGAAAAAGGGCCAGTACCCACTATTGATAAACATACAGAAAAGAATATTCAAGTATTGGCTACACCTAAAAAACAGTGACCAAAATTCCTACCACCGCAAAGCCCTGCTGAGCCAAGAGTTGAGCCCAAAACAGAGCCCCCTGAGCCAGCTGGTCCTGAGGCTCACCGACCTGAGCCACACCGACACTAACCAGCCTCAGGACAGCACTGCTAGAGCACCACAACCCAGACTCAACCACATCACAGCACAGATCAAACAGCAATATCTCACACACTGGGACACACACACACAGACACAACATAAACTGGAATGTTACAGAACCTTAAACAGACAATACACACTAGCTGAATATTTGACCAAAATAAAAAATAACAAACAGAAACAGACCCTGACGAAGTACAGGCTCAGTGACCACAGCCTGGCCATAGAAACTGGGCGACACAGGCAGACCTGGCTGCCCAGAGAGGACAGGCTGTGCTCCCACTGCCAGTGGGGAGAAATAGAGACAGAGGTGCACTTCCTACTGCACTGTGACAGATACTCTGGGATTAGAGAAACATTCTTCCCTAAATTCAGAAATCTAATCCCAGAGTTCCCACACCTGCCAGAATCACAACGGGTCCCAATCCTACTGGGAGAGGGAGGAGGGAAGTCAGTTGAACTGGCAGCCCAGTATGTGATCTACTGTCACAGCCTGAGGAACAGTGAGTCTGTCTCCCAATAATGCTCCAGCCGCCTACAGAATATGTCAATATATTATAATATGTCTTTGTTGTAAATGTCTGTAATATGTCTGTAGACTTTATTTTACTTCTATTTTTGTTTTGTTTCATGTAAATATCATTACTTTCATTTGCTTTGGCAACACTGATTGTACCCATCGGTCATGCTAATAAAGCACCTTGAATTGAATTGAATTGAATTGAGAGGAGAGCGGAAAGTGCTTCCGGGTCTCGAGGAAGAAAGCAAGCACCGCGGGCAGGCCACGTGTACCTGCTCCCAGCCAAGAGGCCAAGGAGGCAGAGAGAGAGGGAGCGGATAGCGCTTCCGAGTCTCAAGGTGGAAAGCAAGCACCGCGGGCAGGCCACGTGTACCTGCTCCCAGCCAAGAGGCCAAGGAGGCAGAGAGAGAGCAAGAGAGAGAGGGAGCAGATAGCGCTTCCGAGTCTCGAGGTGGAAAGCAAGCACCGCGGGCAGGCCACGTGTACCTGCTCCCAGCCAAGAGGCCAAGGAGGCAGAGAGAGCGAGAGAGAGAGGGAGCGGATAGCGCTTCCGAGTCTCGAGGTGGAAAGCAAGCACCGCGGGCAGGCCACGTGTACCTACTCCCAGCCAAGAGGCCAAGGAGGCAGAGAGAGAGGGAGAGAGGGAGAGAGAGAGAGAGAGAGAGCGGATAGCGCTTCCGAGTCTCGAGGAAGAAAGCAGGCACCGCGGGCAGGCCACGTGTACCTACTCCCAGCCAAGAGGCCAAGGAGGCAGAGAGAGAGGGAGAGCGAGAGAGAGAGGGAGCGGATAGCGCTTCCGAGTCTCGAGGAAGAAAGCAGGGACCCGTGGCAGGCCACGTATACCTACTCCCAGCCAAGAGGCCAAGGAGGCGGAGCAAGAGAAAGGGGGAGAGGAGAGGAGAGGAGAGAGCAGAGAGAGAACGTTGCTGCCGGATCCCACCCAGCTCAGCTGCTGCTGCTTGGCCTTAACCCCCTAGGCTCAACCTAGAGCGATACCAGCTCAAGCACTCTTCAGGATCTTCGATAGCCTTCTAGACCTTTGGAAAGACAAGAACTGCGGGCATGCCACTTGAACTTGATCTTAGCCAAAAGGCAGAGAAGCGAGGGGAGAACGCACGAACGCAGTCCCCCACTACCAGAAATGATGCAGTCGAGATTCCCACATTTGGGGAATTCGCAGGGGTCAGCACAGCCGGAGTGCAATGGCCGAGTCTCGCCCTGGGTGAACCGATTTATGATTTTTAAGAACTTTATTTTCTTTTCACAAAAAAGTACAGGACATCACAATTTAGAAAGCTTTACATTAATATACATACTTAAAACAGTATATATGATCACATCTCATTACATTTTGACACGGTACCAGTTACATAGCAACAATTTCTTTTTTTCTGGTGCAAATCACATTCTTTACTTAAACATGATAATGTTTTTCACAGTTTCTTGAGATATTGACCTATGCTCTCTATTTCCCACAGATTTTCTGCTTCCTGCCTCCCTTCTCTCCACAGATCTCTGAGGTAATAGTTCTCTCGGGTGATGAACAGGGCCAGGCTACCTGCTGCCTTGACTGGGACCTCGATGCCTTTGAACAGCCCCATGTTCCTCACTCTCCACAGGGCGTCTTTCCCACTGTTCACCACGGCCCAGATCCTGTCAAACACGTCAGGAGGAAGTTTGACAGGAGAGATGCCGTATATGACGAAAGCAGCGGTCAGGGTAAATTGGGGCGAGAGAGCCTGCAACCAATCTTCAAACTGTGCCCAGAAGGCCTTAGCAAAAAAGCAGGACCACAGGAGATGGGTCACAGTCTCCTCCTCGCCGCAGCCCACCCTAACGCAGCGAGGGCTGGGGGTGAGGCCCCTACGGTACAAGAAAGTTCGTACCGGTAAGCACTGGTGGACGACACTCCAGGCTAAATCTCTGTGAATGTTGCACAGAAACTTAGAGGATGTGTGTTTCCACACCTTCCTTGTTTGGGCTGATGTTAAAATGCCCACAGGGGTCTGCCTATTGTTCTGGGGTGCAACGAAATCTTCCAGTTTTTGGACGCTGACATCTCGGAGGGGAATATGGCCAATTGGGTGAGATCTTAGAAAACTTTTAACTGTCCCATAAATTGCAGGGCATGTGTCAGAGAGTGGGACATCCAGCTTGGGTCTGACACCCCACACTCTGAACACCTCCCTACCTATCCAGAGCCTGGAAAAATAAGTCCAGGTACGCGCTGCAGGTGCTGTTGCAAAGCCTCTCAGCACAGAGACCAGGAAAATGCACAGCAGCTTCGTAGCAATATCTGGGACAGACTTCCCCCCTGAGGGTAGCGGCCTGTACATTATTTCCCTTCTGAGTCTTTCCTGCTTCCCACCCCATAGAAATTGAAACATCAATCTCCTCAGCACCGCCGCAACACGGTGTGGGATTGGGAAGGTAGAAGCCAGAAAAATCAAGACAGGCAAGAGCTCAGCTTTGATGACCAGCACCTTCCCTGTCATGGTGAGGTCTCGGTCCTTCCATTGCATCAGTTTTTTGTTTAAGATTGGCAATTTGTTTTGCCAATTTACTGTTCCCATCTCTTCTCCAAAATACACCCCCAGGACCTTAATTCTCTTCTCTTGCAGCCTGAGATCGTGTCCTTCTTTTGGCTCCCTCCAGTTCTGATAAAAAATCTCACTCTTAGATTTGTTAATTTTTGCAGAGGAAGCCAAAGAGAAACAATCACAGCACTGCAGAGCTCTGCTAATTGAGGCATTGTCAGAGAGGAGCAGGGTGACGTCATCCATGTATAGAGATGTCTTTACCTCTCCTCCCCCACTTCCAGGCACTGGTATCCCATTAATGGCCTGATCCTGGCGCAAGGCACAGGCTAAGGGCTCCATAGCCAAAACGAATAACAAGGGGGATAATGGGCAGCCCTGCCTCACCCCTGAACAGACTTCAAAGGGGCATGATCTACTGCCATTTACCATTACTCTGCTGTTGCTACCTGTGTACAGCAGGTTAATCCACTTTCTCATGATGGGGCCAAACTTCATGTGCTCAAGTACCGATGTTAAGTACTGCCGGTTTAGGCGGTCAAAGGCCTTTTCTAGGTCTACACCTAAAATGCACAGAGGGAGGGAGCGATCCTCCGAGTACAGATAGACATCCCTCAACAAGGCCAGGTTGTCGCTCATCAGGCGTCCTGCTATCCCACAAGTCTGTTCTTTCCCTACCAGTGAGGCCACTACATTTTGTAGGCGCAGGAAAAGGGCTTTGGACAGGATCTTAGTGTCCACGCCTAACAGGCTGAGGGGTCTCCAGTTCTTGATGTCATTCTTTGCTCCTTTCTTGAACAAGAGAGAGATAGTGCCTTCTCTTAAGGAGTCAGGCAGCAATTCTGTCTTATAGCTTTCCTCGAATAGGAGTAGTAGCGGATCCTGAAGCAGATCCCAAAAGGTGCAATAAAATTCTTTAGGGAGCCCGTCAGCACCCGGAGTTTTCCCCTTCTGTAAGCTCTCCATAGCCTGTCCCAGCTCTTCTACTGTCAAATCCCTCTCAAGTACTTCCCTATCTTCTTCACTCAAAACGTTTTCTAGCTTTGAGGTGAAAAAATGAATTTCTTCATCCTTAACCTCTGTAGAGCTGTACAGTCTTGAGTAGAAGGCCTCGGTGCAGGAGTGGATAGCACTCGGCTCTGTTCTCTCTTGTCCCTCCTCATCAACTACACTTTCCATGACAGACTTGGAGCCTACCACTTTCCTGAAAAAGTAGCGAGTACACTTCTCATTTTCTTCTAAGAACTGCTGTGCTCCCATTGCCAGTGGGGAGAAATAGAGACAGAGGTGCACTTCCTACTGCACTGTGACAGATACTCTGGGATTAGAGAAACATTCTTCCCTAAATTCAGAAATCTAATCCCAGAGTTCCCACACCTGCCAGAATCACAACGGGTCCCAATCCTACTGGGAGAGGGAGGAGGGAACTCAGTTGAACTGGCAGCCCAGTATGTGATCTCCTGTCACAGCCTGAGGAACAGTGAGTCTGTCTCCCAATAATGCTCCAGCCGCCTACAGAATATGTCAATATATTATAATATGTCTTTGTTGTAAATGTCTGTAATATGTCTGTAGACTTTATTTTACTTCTATTTTTGTTTTGTTTCATGTAAATATCATTACTTTCATTTGCTTTGGCAACACTGATTGTACCCATCGGTCATGCTAATAAAGCACCTTGAATTGAATTGAATTGAATTGAGAGGAGAGCGGAAAGTGCTTCCGGGTCTCGAGGAAGAAAGCAAGCACCGCGGGCAGGCCACGTGTACCTGCTCCCAGCCAAGAGACCAAGGAGGTAGAGAGAGAGAGAGGGAGCGGATAGCGCTTCCGAGTCTCAAGGTGGAAAGCAAGCACCGCGGGCAGGCCACGTGTACCTACTCCCAGCCAAGAGGCCAAGGAGGCAGAGAGAGCGAGAGAGAGAGGGAGCGGATAGCGCTTTCGAGTCTCGAGGTGGAAAGCAAGCACCGTGGGCAGGCCACGTGTACCTGCTCCCAGCCAAGAGGCCAAGGAGGCAGAGAGAGAGGGAGAGAGGGAGAGAGAGAGAGCGGATAGCGCTTCCGAGTCTCGAGGAAGAAAGCAGGCACCGCGGGCAGGCCACGTGTACCTACTCCCAGCCAAGAGGCCAAGGAGGCAGAGAGAGAGGGAGAGAGAGAGAGAGCGAGAGAGAGAGGGAGCGGATAGCGCTTCCGAGTCTCGAGGAAGAAAGCAGGGACCCGTGGCAGGCCACGTATACCTACTCCCAGCCAAGAGGCCAAGGAGGCGGAGCAAGAGAAAGGGGGAGAGGAGAGGAGAGGAGAGAGCAGAGAGAGAACGTTGCTGCCGGATCCCACCCAGCTCAGCTGCTGCTGCTTGGCCTTAACCCCCTAGGCTCAACCTAGAGCGATACCAGCTCAAGCACTCTTCAGGATCTTCGATAGCCTTCTAGACCTTTGGAAAGACAAGAACTGCGGGCATGCCACTTGAACTTGATCTTAGCCAAAAGGCAGAGAAGCGAGGGGAGAACGCACGAACGCAGTCCCCCACTACCAGAAATGATGCAGTCGAGATTCCCACATTTGGGGAATTCGCAGGGGTCAGCACAGCCGGAGTGCAATGGCCGAGTCTCGCCCTGGGTGAACCGATTTAAGAACTTTATTTTCTTTTCACAAAAAAGTACAGGGCATCACAATTTAGAAAGCTTTACATTAATATACATACTTAAAACAGTATATATGATCACATCTCATTACATTTGACACGGTACCAGTTACATAGCAACAATTTCTTTTTTTCTGGTGCAAATCACATTCTTTACTTAAACATGATAATGTTTTTCACAGTTTCTTGAGATATTGACCTATGCTCTCTATTTCCCACAGATTTTCTGCTTCCTCCCTCCCTTCTCTCCACAGATCTCTGAGGTAATAGTTCTCTCGGGTGATGAACAGGGCCAGGCTACCTGCTGCCTTGACTGGGACCTCGATGCCTTTGAACAGCCCCATGTTCCTCACTCTCCACAGGGCGTCTTTCCCACTGTTCACCACGGCCCAGATCCTGTCAAACACGTCAGGAGGAAGTTTGACAGGAGAGATGCCGTATATGACGAAAGCAGCGGTCAGGGTAAATTGGGGCGAGAGAGCTTGCAACCAATCTTCAAACTGTGCCCAGAAGGCCTTAGCAAAAAAGCAGGACCACAGGAGATGGGTCACAGTCTCCTCCTCGCCGCAGCCCACCCTAACGCAGCGAGGGCTGGGGGTGAGGCCCCTACGGTACAAGAAAGTTCGTACCGGTAAGCACTGGTGGACGACACTCCAGGCTAAATCTCTGTGAATGTTGCACAGAAACTTAGAGGATGTGTGTTTCCACACCTTCCTTGTTTGGGCTGATGTTAAAATGCCCACAGGGGTCTGCCTATTGTTCTGGGGTGCAACAAAATCTTCCAGTTTTTGGACGCTGACATCTCGGAGGGGAATATGGCCAATTGGGTGAGATCTTAGAAAACTTTTAACTGTCCCATAAATTGCAGGGCATGTGTCAGAGAGTGGGATATCCAGCTTGGGTCTGACACCCCACACTCTGAACACCTCCCTACCTATCCAGAGCCTGGAAAAATAAGTCCAGGTACGCGCTGCAGGTGCTGTTGCAAAGCCTCTCAGCACAGAGGCCAGGAAAATGCACAGCAGCTTCGTAGCAATATCTGGGACAGACTTCCCCCCTGAGGGTAGCGGCCTGTACATTATTTCCCTTCTGAGTCTTTCCTGCTTCCCACCCCATAGAAATTGAAACATCAATCTCCTCAGCACCGCCGCAACACGGTGTGGGATTGGGAAGGTAGAAGCCAGAAAATTCAAGATAGGCAAGAGCTCAGCTTTGATGACTAGCACCTTCCCTGTCATGGTGAGGTCTCGGTCCTTCCATTGCATCAGTTTTTTGTTTAAGATTGGCAATTTGTTCTGCCAATTTACTGTTCCCATCTCTTCTCCAAAATACACCCCCAGGACCTTAATTCTCTTCTCTTGCAGCCTGAGATCATGTCCTTCTTTTGGCTCCCTCCAGTTCTGATAAAAAATCTCACTCTTAGATTTGTTAATTTTTGCAGAGGAAGCCAAAGAGAAACGATCACAGCACTGCAGAGCTCTGCTAATTGAGGCATTGTCAGAGAGGAGCAGGGTGACGTCATCCATGTATAGAGATGTCTTTACCTCTCTTCCCCCACTTCCAGGCACTGGTATCCCATTAATGGCCTGATCCTGGCGCAAGGCACAGGCTAAGGGCTCCATAGCCAAAACAAATAACAAGGGGGATAATGGGCAGCCCTGCCTCACCCCTGAACAGACTTCAAAGGGGCGTGATCTATTGCCATTAACCATTACTCTGCTGTTGCTACCTGTGTACAGCAGGTTAATCCACTTTCTCATGATGGGGCCAAACTTCATGTGCTCAAGTACCGATGTTAAGTACTGCCGGTTTAGGCGGTCAAAGGCCTTTTCTAGGTCTACACCTAAAATGCACAGAGGGAGGGAGCGATCCTCCGAGTACAGACAGACATCCCTCAACAAGGCCAGGTTGTCGCTCATCAGGCGTCCTGCTATCCCACAAGTCTGTTCTTTCCCTACCAGTGAGGCCACTACATTTTGTAGGCGCAGGAAAAGGGCTTTGGACAGGATCTTAGTGTCCACGCCTAACAGGCTGAGGGGTCTCCAGTTCTTTATGTCATTCTTTGCTCCTTTCTTAAACAAGAGAGAGATAGTGCCTTCTCTTAAGGAGTCAGGCAGCAATTCTGTCTTATAGCTTTCCTCGAATAGGAGCAGTAGCGGATCCTGAAGCAGATCCCAAAAGGTGCAATAAAATTCTTTAGGGAGCCCGTCAGCACCCGGAGTTTTCCCCTTCTGTAAGCTCTCCATAGCCTGTCTCAGCTCTTCTACTGTCAAATCCCTCTCTAGTACTTCCCTATCTTCTTCACTCAAAACGTTTTCTAGCTTTGAGGTGAAAAAATGAATTTCTTCATCCTTTACCTCTGTAGAGCTGTACAGTCTTGAGTAGAAGGCCTCGGTGCAGGAGAGGATAGCACTCGGCTCTGTTCTCTCTCGTCCCTCCTCATCAACTACACTTTCCATGACTGACTTGGAGCCTACCACTTTCCTGAAAAAGAAGCGAGTACACTTCTCATTTTCTTCCAAGAACTGCACTCTGCTTCTTAACAGCACTCCTCGACTACTTTCTTCGGCTATGCTCCGGATGTCCTTTTTTAAAAGAGTGATATCCTCGAGCACATCGAAGCCACTGTGCAGCATCGTGTAGAGACGCTGCAGCTGCCTCTGTTTCCTGGCTAGCACTCCTCTCCGTCTGGCAGCAGCCTTCCTTCCCTCAGCCATGAAAAAGGCCTTTGTCCTCACCTTCACCTCCTCCCACCACTCTCCTACTGACCCGTACAGACACTGCAAGGACAGCCACTGTGATAGTTTCTCCTTGTAGCGGGATACTACCCCCTCGTTCTCTAGCAGCTTTGTGTTGAGTTTCCAGAGGCCTGGGCCAAAGACAGTCCCGCCCTGGAGTTCCACTCTACACCCTAAAGCCTGATGATCTGAGAAGAAGACAGGCTGAAGAGTGACCCCAACAACTTTCACTCTCGCTGAGACAAAGCAATAGTCAATTCTGGAGCTGCTATTCCTCCCTGACCATGTATATCCTGCTGTTGTGGGATATATACATCTATATGTGTCTGAGAGTTTAAAGTCTTGAACTAAGTTTTGCAGGGCCAGTGAGCTGGAATCCAATTTTATCGGAGAGCTAGACTGCCTGTCTGTGTGCTCTAAGATACAATTAAAATCCCCTCCCACTATCACGTCTGTGCTACATAACAATAGGGGAGAGAGTGCCTTGAGTAGCTCCACCCTTCCTCCCACGTCAGAAGGACAATACACATTGATTAGCCGCAGGTTAACGGTCCCCCATTCCACATCCACACACAGCAACCTGCCATCTATGACCCTCTGAATACTTTTCAATTTGAAAGCCCATCCTTTGAAAAGAATGGCCACGCCAGAGGCTCTGTTGTTATTGTCCCCTGACCAAACAGAAAGCCCTTTATCCCACCTATCTTCAAAGCTTTTATACCTCTCTTGATAGGCTAAAGCACACTCCTGCAACATCAACACATCTCCCTCTCTCTGCTGGAGGTAATCAAAGACAGACTGGCATTTAACTCTGTCATTGATACCTCTGGTGTTAAGAGAAATTATGTTTAGAGCCATATTACATAAGAAAGTGGAGCCAGTCTTTACAAAACACATTTCTCTTCTGTCTCACCTGTTACCTTCTTCTTTTTCTTTTTCTTCTTACCAATTTCCTGCCAGCCATCCTCTGAATGAGCCTTCATCAGGGTGGCAGCAGTAAAAGCGTTCACAGAGTCCATTTCAAGGAAGGGGGTAGAGGGAGGGGTGGAGGGGTTCCAGCTGTCCCCATCGCCATGCTCTCCTTCCTCCTCGCTCGGGGAGAAAACAGAGTCATTTTTCCTTTTCCTTACGTCCAGCTCCTGGGAGCACTGAGGGGAAAGGGGTGCAGCCGATGCACCAGTCTCCTCTTCCCCCTCACCCACCAGCTGCTGCAGATCCTCCGTGATGGACTGGATGGAGGAGAGGAGGGCATCTGTAGCACTTGCAGAGTCTGGGAAAAGCAGCTCCGCTGAATCCTGGGTATCCTCGCTGGACCCGCTCCACCGGGGGGCCCCACACTGGCCCTCGTTCTGAGGAGCAGGAGTGGGGGAGGGGTCGCTGTTCTCGGGGGTTTTCAAACCCTCGTGCTTGTCTGGTGCAGTCTGCGGTTGTGGGGGGGTAGTGGATCTCTCTTCCACTGGCCCCGGAGCCACAGCAGGACTGATCCTGGCTGGAGGCTGAGAGTCTTTGTCCAACAAGGGTTCTTTGTTTGACTTGTTGTTTGCTTTGGCTTTTCGGGCCGGTTTGGCTGAAACAAGCACTGCCTCATCCTTTCTCATTTTGAGTTTATTGGCGTAGGCGTGAGGGCAGTTCTTAAAAACGTGTCCTTCCGAGCCACATAAATTGCACTTTGGCAGCATTGAACAGTCAGAGGCTAAATGTCCCTGTTTGCCACAGGTCTTGCAGCATTTCACAGTGCAGGACGATGCCAGGTGTCCCACAGCACCACAGCGCCGACACACCTTTGGTTGTCCCACATAAAAAACATAGCCATTGCAGGCGCCCAGCCGGATTGTAGAGGGCAGGTGCCTTAAGCCTCCATTTACATTGTCCGGTAGCAAGCGAACCTCGAATTTCCTTGCTCCTGTTTTTATACCGTCAACATCTCTAACCTCAGTTCCATGGTGGACGGTGCAGTACTGGTTAAGCCAGGTGTGAATGTCTTCCGTCTTTGCCAGTTCCGAGAACATAACAACATGCACGGTTTTCCTCTCTCTCTGTGTCAAAGGCTGCAAGTTGATCTTCTCAAGAGCAGGAACTTTCCCTCTTTTTGCCTCAAACACATCCACACATTGTTCAAACAGAGGATAGGTAGCAAATACAACCTCAAATGCTTTCTGACCTGGGAGAGCGAAGATGAAATCCAAGTGCCGAGGTTCAAAGCCAAGTTCCTTCTGCAACACTTTTCTGCTGAACTGCATACGATCCATGAAGAGGTCATCCAAAAGCTCAAAACGCACAGCATTCTTGCGGGATCCAAAAGTTGCCATTTCGTGAACTGCAAAACAAACACTATTTCCACAAAACAAGAAAACAATCCAACAACTCCACCTGCCAGGTAAGTATGAGCTGTACAAGCCCCTGCAAGCGACCCGCACCCACAGCACAAATCGCGCAGCCTAGGCCAGCTCCTCGCCCCGCACGCCACCGCCTCCTGCTGGGCCCACTCTTTCGCACACTCACACGCCACCCTAACACTCAAAAGTGTGGGCAAAACGAGAAAACTAGCGCGCCGTTTCCTACACATCTGCAGTCGCCATTGCGCATTCGCAGCATGTCCCGGGACGCAATTCGGCCTCATTTGCATAACACCAGACCGGCAGATCGCTACGCAAGCTCGCGTCGTGCGCCTGCCACACACCGAACAAACACCGGAGCCTTTTCAGCAATTTCCAAAAAACGGGCCTGCTCGCCTGCCCACAAGGCTCCGTCTCTTACCCGCTCTCCAGAGCCTGCTGCCTTCTGTGCTGTTCTCTCGGCACCGCTGCAGCGCACACAACTCCCGCAGCGCGGGGAGAAAGTTTCCACGCTCCGCCGCAGGGAAGGCTCGCTCCGTGCGCACAAGTCCTTTCAATGCCAGTTCAACAAGTGCTCCGCATTAGCAGCGTCGGGGCTCCGGTGTGTCGCACCTCACCTCACCTCGCACAGCCCCCTCCTTGAATGTCTGGCGCTGGGCATGCCCCGCTCTCCTGCACCTTATCTTATCGCGTGTGACCACCGACAATGGCCACAACGCCTGGGAATGGCACCCGTAAAGTGTTCATTGGGGCACAGGAACAGCCCGTCTCGTCTCGGGGGCCGGCTTCAAAGACAATACAGCAAACACAGCGGGGCGTGGGAAGAAGACGACACGACACATGCAGGTACATTCAGCTCCAGCGGGAACGAGTCATTTGTCGGTCTTTTCAAGTGCTGGGAGCCGAGTAATCCTTCGCTTGTATTGTTTCTCCCCGGTGACTAGATCTCACCCTGCGACTCTCGACTGGGCTCACCCACGGCAGCCCAGCAGGTGTGAGCCTAGCCGGCACCCGGATGGGAGATTCCCCCCGGAAAAGCTCAGGTTGCTGCTGCTCCTGCAAGAGGTGTGACTGGGACCGGTAGGGAGCGCTCACCCTGCGCTCTGTGTGGCTTTCTTATGCCCCAGCATCCTGATGGCGACACTCTGCTGCACAAACAGGCGCCGTCCTTCAGGGGAGGCGTAAAACCGAGGTCCCGACCCTCCTTGGCCATTAAGAAATCCCAAGGCGTCTCTCAAAAAGAGACGCCGGGGGTGTCACTCTGGTGTTAGTGTTCCCCTTTACCAATCAGTCGGGGTCTCCTCCTAATCCCCGTCTCATATGTAACAATCAATGACGAGGCCCCCCTGTCCCGCGATATTGTACTTGTCTCCTGGCCGCTGGCTGGCGCCGTGAGATTTAGTACTTGCGCAAGAGACCGGGGGCAGAGCGCGAACGCGGTCCCCCGCCCCCACAAAGTGTGCGCTCCAGGTTCCCTCTCGGGGCTCTGCAACACAACGGAAAGGCAGCGAGAAGGAGCCTCTTGCTCTGACGCCGCAAGGCCACAAGAGGGCGGAGGCACCGCGCGCCCGGCCGACGTGTTGGACTAGTGCGCTTCATGTGCTGAAATAAACACGCGGCAGCCCAGAAATGTTTTCAGAGTGCTGTGCACTGGAGGTTTTTGTCTTGTGAAGACTTGCCTTGTGCTCCTCCGTGCAGTTTGTTTGTCCTCCTCCAGTGCGGGACAAGCCAACACAAGGGAGCACATTCGCCAACATAAAGGCACGCAACGCGATTTGGAAAGAGGCTCCTTTCCAAAGAGTTGCACACGAACGATTCTTCAGTCCCGCTCGGGGGGCACGGAGCCCCAGCCACACACAGCTTCAAGTAGCGAGTCAGGCGGTACCGCTTTCGCTTGCGGCCCCACCACCCTGAACGCGCCCGATCTCGTCTGATCTCGGAAGGTAAGCAGGGTCGGGCCTGGTTAGTACTTGGATGGGAGACTGCCTGGGAATACCAGGTGCTGCAAGCTCTTGCTCTCTCGGCCAGCAGGAGTTGCCGTTGGAGCCATAGGCTTTGGGGGGAAAACCTGGAGGATGGAAAGGTGATCTATAGCCTCATCTCTACAGATGTTTTGTTGCTATGGCATGTGTGTGACCCATATACAAAAAAACCCGCTTGTAAAACGAATATCGAAGCTGCCTCTAAATCTGCAAATGAAGATGAGTCGATAAACCACTTGTTTTTCATATAACTATACATATATTCATTTATTACTGATTTCATTCACTGACCACGGATACAATAGAGGTACAGCCATTCACTGTTTGACATGTCTGCACTGGTACAGAACCTAGCAATCAGAAAACAGGTGAAACTGTCTTTAGAATTAGCATACAGTACCGAGGCCCCCATGACCAAATAAAGGCTAACCTTGATAATCAGCCTAAATGATGCAGACTACAGCAAAACGACTGACTTTGAAAAGGGAATGAATGTCCGGAAGGAGTAGTGTAACCTGCTTGAAATGCTTCTCCGGACCTCTAACTAAAAGAAACCGGGAACCGGCAGTGGCATCGACTCCTTTCGAACTGGGATCCTATCGCAGCTCGTGGTGGCGTAACTCTTCCGTATGAGGAAGTCTGAGGAACAGTGAGCCTGTCTCTCAATAATAAAAATACAGTTTGTGATCTCCTATCCCAGCCTGAGGAACAGACCGTGAGACTTTCTCTCAATAATAATAATAATACAGTGTGAGATCTCCTGTCCCAGCCTGAGGAACAGACAGTAAACCTGTCTCTCAATAATAATAAACCAGTGTGTGATCTCCTGTCTTAGCCTGGGGAACACTGAGCCTGTCTCTTAATACTAATAATATAGTGTGTGATTTCCTGCCCCAGCTAGAGGAACAGACAGTGAGCCTGTCTCTCAAAGATATTAATAATACAGTGTGTGACCTCCTGTCCCAGCTTGGGGAACAATAAGCCAGACTCTCAGCAGTTATAATACAGTGTGATCTACTGTCCCAGCCTGAGGAACAGTGAGTTTATCTGTCAATAATAATAATACAGTATGATCTCCTGTCCCAGTCAGAGGAACAGTGAGCTTGTCTCTCAATAATAATAATACAGTGTGTGGATCTCCTGTCCCAGCCTGAGGAACAGACAGTGAGCCTGTCTCTCAATAATAATGATACAGTGTAATCTCCTGTCCCAGCCTGAGGAACAGTGAGCCTGTCTCTCAATAATAATAACCTAGTGTGGAATGTCCTGTCCCAGTGTGAGGAACAAACCGTGAGCATGTGTCTCAATAATAATAGAACAGTGCTTGATCTCCAGTCCCAGCCAGAGGAACAGTGAGCCAAACTCTCAATAATAATAATACAGTGTGATCTACTTTCCCAGCCTGAGGAACAGACAGCGAGCCTGTCTCTCAATAATAATAATAAAGTGTGTGACCTCCTGTCCCAGCTTGGGGAACAGTAAGCCAGACTCTCAACAATAATAATACAGTGTGATCTACTGTCCCAGCCTAAGGAACAGTGAGCTTGTCTCTCAATAATATTAATACAGTATGATCTCCTGTCCCAGCCTGAGGAACAGACAGTGAACCTGTCTTTCAATAATAATAATAACACAGTGTGTGACTTCCTCTCCCAGCATGAGGAACAGACAGTGAGCCTGTCTCTCAATAAGAATAATAACACAGTGTGTGACCTCCTGTCCCAGCCTGAGGAACAGCGAGCCTGTCTCTCAATAATAATAATACAGTGTGTCATCTCCTTTCCCAGAGTGAGGAACAGTGAGCTTGTCTCTTAATAATAATAATACAGTGTGATCTCCTGTCCCAGCCTGAGGAACAGGTAGCCTGTCTCTCAATAATAATAATAATACAGTGTGTGATCTCCTGTCTTAGCCTGAGGAACAGACAGTGAACCTGTCTCTAAATAATAATAACCTTGTGTGGAATGTCCTGTCCCAGTCTGAGGAACAAACAGTCAGCATGTCTCTCAATAACAATAGAACAGGGTGTGATCTCCAGTCCCAGCAAGAGGAACAAACAGTGAGCCTGTCTCTCAATAATAAAAATACAGTGTGTGATCTCCTATCCCAGCCTGAGGAACAGACAGTGAGCCTGTCTCTCAATAATAATAATAATACAGTGTGTGATCTGTTGTTCCAGCCTGAGGAAAAGACAGTGAGCCCGTCTCTCAATAATAATAATACAGTGTGTGACCTCCTGTCCCAGCCTGGAGAACAGTGAGTTTATCAGTCAATAATAATAATACAGTGTGATCTCCTGTCCAATCCTGAGGAACAGTGAGCTTGTCTCATAATAAAAATAATACAGTGTGTGTTCTCCTGTCCCAGCCTGAGGAACAGACAGTAAGCCTATCTCTCAAAGATAATAATAATACAGTGTGTGACCTCCTGTCCCAGCTTGGGGAACAATAAGCCAGACTCTCAGCAATTATAATACAGTGTGATCTACTGTCCCAGCCTGAGGAACAGTGAGCTTGTCTCTCAATAATAATAATACAGTATGATCTCTTGTCCCAGTCTGAGGAACAGTGAGCCTGTCTCTCAATAATAATAATACAGTGTGTGACCTCCTGTCCCAGCCTGAGGAACAGTGAGCCTGTCCCTCAATAATAATAATACAGTGTGTCATCTCCTGTCCCAGCTTGAAGAACAGTGAGCTTCTCTCTCAATTATAATACAGTGTGATCTACTGTCCCAGCATGAGGAAGAGTGAGCTTGTCTCTCAATAATAATAATACAGTGTGTGGATCTCCTGTCCCAGCCTGAGGAACAGACAGTGAGCCTGTCTCTCAATAATAATAATACAGTGTGTGACCTCCTGTCCCAGCCTGAGGAACAGTGAGCCTGTCCCTCAATAATAATAATACAGTGTGTCATCTCCTGTCCCAGCCTAAGGAACAGTGAGCTTGTCTCTCAATAATATTAATACAGTATGATCTCCTGTCCCAGCCTGAGGAACAGACAGTGAGCCTGTCTCTCAATAATAATAATAACACAGTGTGTGACTTCCTCTCCCAGCATGAGGAACAGACAGTGAGCCTGTCTCTCAATAAGAATAATAATAAAGTGTGTGACCTCCTGTCCCAGCCTGAGGAACAGCGAGCCTGTCTCTCAATAATAATAATACAGTGTGTGACCTCCTGTCCCAGCTTGGGGAACAGTAAGCCAGACTCTCAACAATAATAATACAGTGTGATCTACTGTCCCAGCCTAAGGAACAGTGAGCTTGTCTCTCAATAATATTAATACAGTATGATCTCCTGTCCCAGCCTGAGGAACAGACAGTGAACCTGTCCTTCAATAATAATAATAACACAGTGTGTGACTTCCTCTCCCAGCATGAGGAACAGACAGTGAGCCTGTCTCTCAATAAGAATAATAATAAAGTGTGTGACCTCCTGTCCCAGCCTGAGGAACAGCGAGCCTGTCTCTCAATAATAATAATACAGTGTGTGATCTCCTGTCTTAGCCTGAGGAACAGACAGTGAACCTGTCTCTCAATAATAATAACCTTGTGTTGAATGTACTATCCCAGTCTGAGGAACAAACAGTGAGCATGTCTCTCAATAACAGTAGAACAGTGTGTGATCTCCAGTCCCAGCAAGAGGAACAAACAGTGAGCCTGTCTCTCAATAATAAAAATACAGTGTGTGATCTCCTGTCCCAACCTGAGGAACAGACAGTGAGCCTGACTCTCAATAATAATAATACAGTGTGATGTCTCCTGTCCCAGCCTGAGGAACAGACAGTGAGGCTTTCTCTCAATAGTAATAATACAGTGTGATCTACTGTCCCAGCCTGCGGAACAGTGAGTTTATCTGTCAATAATAATAATACAGTCTGTGATCCCCTGTCCCAGCCTGAGGAACACACAGCGAGCCTGTATTTCAATAATAATAACTCAGTGTGTGATCTCCTGTCCCAGCCTGAGGAACAGACAGCGAGCCTGTCTTTCAATAATAATAATTCAGTGTGTGATCTCCTATCCCAGCTTGAGGAACAGACAGCGAGCCTGTCTCTCAATAATAATCATACAGTGTGCGATCTCCTATCCTAGCTTGAGGAACAGACAGCGAGCCTGTCTCTCAATAATAATAATACATTGTGTGATCTCCTGTCCCAACCTGAAGAACTGACAGTGAGCCTGTCTCTCAATAATAATAATACAGTGTGTGATCTCCTGTCCCAGCTTGAGGAACAGACAGTGAGCCTGTCTTTCAATAATAATAATACAGTGTTTGATCTCCTGTTCCAGCCTGAGGAAGAGACAGTGAGCCTGCCTCTCAATAATAATAATACAGTGTGTGATCTCCTGTCCCAGCCTGGGGAACACACAGCGATCCTGTCTTTCAATAATAATAATTCAGTGTGTGATCTCCTGTCCCAGCCTGAGGAACAGAAAGTGATCCTGTCTCTCAATAATAGTAATCCAGTGTGGGATGTCCTGTCCCAGTGTGAGGAACAAAGAGTGAGCATGTCTCTCAATAATAATAGAACAGTGTGTGATCTCCGGTCCTAGCCAGAGGAAGAGACAGTGAGCCTGCCACTCAATAATAATAATACAGCGTGTGATCTCCTGTCCCAGGCAGGGGAACAGACAGTAAACCTGTCTCTCAATAATAATAATCCAGTTTGTGATCTCCTGTCCCAGCCTGAGGAACAGTGAGCTTGTCTCTCAATAATAATAATACATTGTGAGATCTCCTGTACTAGCCTGAGGAACAGACGGTGAACTTGTCTCTCAATAATAATAATACAGTGTGATCTACTGTAGCAGCCTGAGGAACAGTGAGCCTGTCTCTCAATAATTATAATACAGTGTGTGACCTCCTGTCCCAGCCTGAGGAACAGTGAGCCTGTCTCTCAATATTAATAGAAAAGTGTTTGATCTCCAGTCCCAGCCTGAGGAACAAACAGTGAGCCTCTCTCTCAATAATAATAATACAGTGTGTCATCCCCTGTCCCAGCCTGAGGAACAGTAACCTTGTCTCTCAATAATATTAATACAGTGTGTGATCTCCTATCCCAGCCTGAAGAACAGAGAGTGAGCCTGTCTCTCAGTAATAATAATACAGTGTGTCATCCCCTGTCCCAGCCTGAGGAACAGTAACCTTGTCTCTCAGTAATAATAATACAGTGTGTGATCTCCTGTCCCAGTCCAAAGGAAGAGACAGTGAGCCTGTCTCTCAATAATAGTAATAAACTGTGTGATCTCCTGTCCAAGCCTGAGAAACAGACAGTGAGCCTCTCTCTTAATAATAATAATACAGAGTGTGATCTCCTGTCCAAGAATGAGGAACAGACAGTGAGCCTGTCTCTCAATAATAATACCGTGTGTGATCTTCTGTTTGAGTATGGGGAACAGAAAGTGAGCCTGTCTCTCAGTAATAATAATATAGTGTGTGATCCACTGTCACAGTCTGGGGAACAGTGAACCAGACTCTCAATAATAATAATACAGTGAGATCTCCTGTCCCAGACAGAGGAACAGTGAGCCTGTCTCTCAATAATAAAAATACAGTTTGTGATCTCCTATCCCAGCCTGAGGAACAGACAGTGAGCCTGTCTCTCAATAATAATAATACAGTGTGAGACCTCCTGTCCCAGCCTGAGGAACAGACAGTAAACCTTTCTCTCAATAATAATAATCCAGTGTGTGATCTCCTGTCTTAGCCTGAGGAACACTGAGCCTGTCTCTCAATACTAATAATATATTGTGTGATTTCCTGCCCCAGCCAGAGGAACAGACAGAGAGCCTGTCTCTCAATAACAATAATAATACAGTGTGTGATCTGTTGTCCCAGCCTGAGGAAAAGACCTCCTGTCCCAGCTTGGGGAACAGTAAGCCAGACTCTCAACAATTATAATACAGTGTGATCTACTGTCCCAGCCTAAGGAACAGTGAGCTTGTCTCTCAATAATATTAATATAGTATGATCTCCTGTCCCAGCCTGAGGAACAGCGAGCCTGTCTCTCAATAATAATAATACAATGTGTCGTCTCCTTTCCCAGCCTGAGGAACAGTGAGCTTGTCTCTTAATAATAATAATACAGTGTGATCTCCTGTACCAGCCTGAGGAACAGGTAGCCTGTTTCTCAATAATAATAATACAGTGTGTGATCTCCTGTCTTAGCCTGAGGAACAGACAGTGAACCTGTCTCTCAATAATAATAACCTTGTGTGGAATGTCCTGTCCCAGTCTGAGGAACAAACAGTGAGCATGTCTCTCAATAATAAAAAATACAGTGTGTGATCTCCTGTCCCAACCTGAGAAACAGACAGTGAGCCTGTCTCTCAATAATAATAATACAGTGTGTGATCTCATGTCCCAGCCAGGGGAACAGACAGTAAACTTGTTTCTCAATAGTAGTAATCCAGTGTGTGATCTCCTATCTTTGCCTGAGGAACAGACAGTGATCCTGTCTCTCAATAATGATAATCCAGTATGGGATGTCCTGTCCCAGTCTGAGGAACAAAGAGTGAGCATGTCTCTCAATAATAACAGACCCGTGTGTGATCTCAGGTCCAAGCCAGAGAAACAGTGAGCCTGTCTCTCAATACTAATAATACAGTCTGTGATCTCCTGTCCCAGCCTGGGGAACACTGAGTCTGTCTCTCAATACTAATAATACAGCGTGTGATATCCTGCCCCAGCCTGAGTAACAGTCAGTAAGCCTGTCGCTCAATAATAATAATACAGTGTGTGATTTCTTGTCCAGGCCTGAGGAACAGACTGTGAGCCTGTTTCTCAATAATAATAATACAGTGTGTAATCTCCTTTCTTAGCCTGAGGAACAGACAGTGAGCCTGTATCTCAATAATAATAAAACAGTGTGTGATCTCCTGTCGTAGTGTGAGGAAAAAAACACTGAGCCTCTCTCTCAATATTAATAGAACAGTGTGTAATCTCCAGTCCCAGCCTGAGGAACAAACAGTTTGCCTGTCTCTCAATACCAATAATACAGTGTGTGATTTCCTGCCCCAGCCAGAGGAACAGACAGTAAGCCTGTCTCTAAATAATAATAATAATAATAATAATACAGTGTGTGATCTGTTGTCCCAGCCTGAGGAACAGACAGTGACCCTGTCTCTCAGTAATAATAATACAGTGTGATCTCCTGTCCCACCCTGAGGAACAGTGAGTCTGTCTCTCAATAATAATAAAAATACAGTGTGTGACCACCTGTACCAGCCTGGGGAACAGACAGTGAGCCTGTCTCTCAATAATAATAATATAGTGTGTGACCTCCTGTCCCAACCTGAGGAACAGTGAGCCTGTCTCTCAATAATAATAATACAGTGTATCATCTCCTGTCCCAGCTTGAGGAACAGTGAGCTTCTCTATCAATAATAATACAGTGTGATCTCCTGTCCCAGCCTGAGGAACAGTGAGCCTGTCTCTCAATAATAATAACCTAGTGTGGAATGTCCTGTCCCAGTCTGAGGAACAAACCGTGAGCATGTGTCTCAATAATAATATTACAGTGTGTGATCTCCAGTCCCAGCCAGAGGAGCAGACAGTGAGCCTGTCTCTCAATAATAATAATACAGTGTGATCTCCTGTCCCACCATAAGGAACAGTGAGCCTGTCTCTCACTAATAATAATACAGTGTGTGATCTCCTGTCCCAGCCCGAGGAACAGACAGTGAGCCTATCTCTCAAAGATAATAATAATACAGTGTGTGACCTCCTGTCCCAGCTTGGGGAACAGTGAACCTGTCCCTCAATAATAATAATACAGTGTATCATCTCCTGTCCCAGCTTGAGGAACAGTGAGCTTCTCTCTCAATAATAATACAGTGTGATCTCCTGTCCCAGACTGAGGAACAGTGAGCCTGTCTCTCAATAATAATAACCTAGTGTGGAATGTTCTGTCCCAGTCTGAGGAACAAACCGTGAGCATGTGTCTCAATAATATTAGAACAGTGTGTGATCTCCTGTCCCAGCCAGAGGAACAGACAGTGAGCCTGTCTCTCTATAATAATAATACATTGTGTGACCTCCTGTCCCAGCCTGAGGAACAGTGAGCCAGACTCTCAATAATAATAATACAGTGTGATCTACTTTCCCAGCCTGAGGAACAGACAGCGAGTCTGTCTCTCAATAATAATAATACAGTGTGATCTACTTTCCCAGCCTGAGGAACAGACAGCGAGCCTGTCTCTCAATAATAATAATACAGTGTGTGATCTCCTGTCCCAGCTTGGGGAACAGTAAGCCAGACTCTCAACAATTATAATACAGTGTGATCTACTGTCCCAGCCTAAGGAACAGTGAGCTTGTCTCTCAATAATATTAATATAGTATGATCTCCTGTCCCAGCCTGAGGAACAGCGAGCCTGTCTCTCAATAATAATAATACAATGTGTCATCTCCTTTCCCAGCCTGAGGAACAGTGAGCTTGTCTCTTAATAATAATAATACAGTGTGATCTCCTGTACCAGCCTGAGGAACAGGTAGCCTGTTTCTCAATAATAATAATACAGTGTGTGATCTCCTGTCTTAGCCTGAGGAACAGACAGTGAACCTGTCTCTCAATAATAATAACCTTGTGTGGAATGTCCTGTCCCAGTCTGAGGAACAAACAGTGAGCATGTCTCTCAATAATAAAAAATAAAGTGTGTGATCTCCTGTCCCAACCTGAGAAACAGACAGTGAGCCTGTCTCTCAATAATAATAATACAGTGTGTGATCTCATGTCCCAGCCAGGGGAACAGACAGTAAACTTGTTTCTCAATAGTAGTAATCCAGTGTGTGATCTCCTATCTTTGCCTGAGGAACAGACAGTGATCCTGTCTCTCAATAATGATAATCCAGTATGGGATGTCCTGTCCCAGTCTGAGGAACAAAGAGTGAGCATGTCTCTCAATAATAACAGACCCGTGTGTGATCTCAGGTCCAAGCCAGAGAAACAGTGAGCCTGTCTCTCAATACTAATAATACAGTCTGTGATCTCCTGTCCCAGCCTGGGGAACACTGAGTCTGTCTCTCAATACTAATAATACAGCGTGTGATATCCTGCCCCAGCCTGAGTAACAGTCAGTAAGCCTGTCGCTCAATAATAATAATACAGTGTGTGATTTCTTGTCCAGGCCTGAGGAACAGACTGTGAGCCTGTTTCTCAATAATAATAATACAGTGTGTGATCTCCTTTCTTAGCCTGAGGAACAGACAGTGAGCCTGTATCTCAATAATAATAAAACAGTGTGTGATCTCCTGTCGTAGTGTGAGGAAAAAAACACTGAGCCTGTCTCTCAATATTAATAGAACAGTGTGTAATCTCCAGTCCCAGCCTGAGGAACAAACAGTTTGCCTGTCTCTCAATACCAATAATACAGTGTGTGATTTCCTGCCCCAGCCTGGGGAACACACAGCGATCCTGTCTTTCAATAATAATAATTCAGTGTGTGATCTCCTGTCCCAGCCTGAGGAACAGAAAGTGATCCTGTCTCTCAATAATAGTAATCCAGTGTGTGATGTCCTGTCCCAGTGTGAGGAACAAAGAGTGAGCATGTCTCTCAATAATAATAGAACAGTGTGTGATCTCCGGTCCCAGCCAGAGGAAGAGACAGTGAGCCTGCCACTCAATAATAATAATACAGTGTGTGATCTCCTGTCTTAGCCTGAGGAACAGACAGTGATCCTGTCTCTCAATAATAATAATCCAGTGTGGGATGTCCTGTCCCAGTCTGAGGAACAAACTGTGAGCATATCACTCAATAATAACAGACCTGTGAGTGATCTCCAGTCCAAGCCAGAGCAACAGTGAGCCTATCTAATAATACAGTGTGTGATCTCCTGTCCCATTCTGAGGAACAGACAGTGAGTCTGACTCTCAATAATAATAATACAGTGTGTGATCTCCTGTCCCAGACTGAGGAACAGTGAGCCTGTCTCTCAAATATAATAATATAGTGTGTGATCTCCTTTCTTAGCCTGAGGAACAGACAGTGAGCCTGTATCTCAATAATAATAATCAAGTGTGGGATCTCCTGTCGTAGTCAGAAGAACATACAGTGAGCCTGTCCTCAATATTAATATAACAGTTAGTGACCTACTCTGCCATCCTGAGGAAGAGACACTTAGCCTGTGTCTCAATTATAATAATACACTGTGTGATCTCCAATTCAAGCCAGAGGAACAGTGAGCCTGTCTCTCAATACTAATAATCCAGTGTGTGATCTCCTGAGGAACACTGAGTCTGTCTCTCAATGCTAATAATACAGTGTCATCTCCTGTCCCAGCCTGAGGAACAGTGAGCTTGTCTCTCAATAATAATAATAATACATTGTGAGATCTCCTGTACTAGCCTGGTAAACACTGAGCCTGTCTCTCAATAATAATAGTACAGTGTGTGATCTCCTGTCCCAGCCTGAGGAACAGACGGTGAACCTGTCTCTCAATAATAATAATACAGTGTGATCTACTGTCCCAGCCTGAGGAACAGTGAGCCTTACTCTCAGTAATAATAATACAGTGTGTGATCTCCTGTCCCAGCCCAATGGAAGAGACAGTGAGCCTATCTCTCAATAATAATAATACAGTGTGTGACCTCCTGTCCCAGACTGAGGAACAGTGACAATGTCTCTCAATAATAATAATACAGTGTGTGATCTTCTGTCCCAGCCTGAGGAACAGATGGTGAACCTGTCTCTGAATAATAATAATAATACAGTGTGTGATGTACTGTCCCAGCCCAAAGAAAGAGACAGTGAGTCTGTCTCTCAATAATAATAATGCAGTGTGTGATCTCCTGTCCCAGCCTGGGGAACAGTCAGAGATCCTGTCTCTCAATAATAGTAATCCAGTGTGGGATGTCCTGTCCCATTCTGAGGAACAAACAGTGAGCATGCCTCTCAATAATAATAATACAGCGTGTGATATCCTGTATCCTTTCATTACCTTTTACTTTTAAAAATGAACTCAAATTGTGTATAATGTAATAATTTAAGCAGAATAAAGTAGAAGTCATTCTGAGGTGCCACGTGTGAGGGATACAGCTAGGCATCTGAAATGCAGGGTTTGAGAGCCCTTTCAGGAGCACTGCATCCATTGAGACAGACCCGTGCATGTTAAACAAATAGATTCTAATAATATAATGATCCAGTGTGTTGCACTACTTCACTACTTCACTGCTCTATGCCGTCTGGAAATATATCCTCAGACTGCTTACTGCCCTGGCATGTACCAAGACATTACAGGAGCACATCTATATATGATACTGCGTTGAAGCAGGAGACACACATTCGGATCCGAAATACAGTGTTCCAGCACCTTTGACCTCATCCAGAACGTATCATTTCTTGAAAGGGATTGCTGTCCGAATGCACATCTGAATCCCAAACAGAATCTCTAGTAAAATACGATCAGTTGTGATGTCTAGTTTCAAGCATTAACATCCAAAGTACCTGTCTTAGGTGGGGCAGGAAATTTGCCAAGCCACCTGAAAGAATTACCATTTCTAAAGATGTCTGTTGTAATTTACACACCTTGCTCCAAGGTCCAGTCAGTCAAAAGCATCTTTATTAATTAGCCTCAGTGCCTTGATATTTTTTATTAATCTAATATCAGGAATCTCACCATGTGCATGCTGAGCTGTGGAATATATGTATTTTTTTATGTACTGTAAAATCGAAATACCACCTCTTTCTGGTTACTTATCCTTTATTGTATAATCAGGGCCAAATAAAACTAAATCAGTGTCACCTGCTGGGTTCAAAACGCCTTCAGGGGACACCAAATAGGAGGCACTGGACTATAAATACCCATCCATGTTATAACACACTCACCAAGGGTTTTTTAGTTTAACTCTGAGCTTTGAGAGATTTAATACCTATGGTACCCATATTCACCCTTTATTTAAGGGAAGTACACATCCTAGACACACAGGAAACCCTCTCGCCCCAAGGGACGACCGGTACTTTTGACTCCTGTCTTAGCCTGAGGAACAGACAGTGACCCTGTATCTCAATAATAATAAGCAGTGTGGGATGTCCTGTCCCAGTCTGAGGAACAAACAGTGAGCATGTCTCTCAATAATAAAAGAATAGTGTCTGATCTCCAGTCCCAGCCAGAGGAACAGTGAGCCTGTCTCTCAATACTAATAATACAGTGTGTGATCTCCTGTCCCAGCCTGGGGAACACTGAGGCTGTCTCCCAATACTAACAACACAGTGTGTGATCTCCTGTCCCAAACTGGGAAACAGTGAGTCAGACTCTCAATAATTATAACACAGTGTGATCTACTGTCCCAGACTGAGGAACAGACAGTGAGCCTGTATCTCAATATTAATAATACAGTGTGTGATCTCCTGTACTAGCCTGAGGAACAGACAGTTAGGCTGTCTCTCAATAATAATAATACAGTGTGTGACTTCCTATCCCAGCCTGAGGAACAGACAGTGAGCCTGTCTATCAATAATAATAATACAGTGTGTGACCTCCTGTCCCAGCCTGGGAAACAGTGAGCTTGTCGTTCATTAATAATAATATAGTGTGTGATCCACTGTCCCAGCCTGAGGAACAGACAGTCAGCCTGTCTCTCAATAATAATAATGCAGTGTGTGATCTCCTGTCCCAACCTGAGGAACAGACAGGAGTGAGCCAGTCTCTCAATAATAATAAAGCAGATTATGATCTGCTATCCCAGCGTAAGGAACAATCAGGAAAGAGCAGGTCTCTCGATAATAATAATACAGTGTGTGATCTCCTGTCCCACCCTGAGGAACAGACAGTGAGCCTGTCTCTCAATAATAATAATACAGTGTGTGACCTCCTGTCCCAGCCTGGGGAACAGTGAGCCAGACTCTCAATAATAAAAATACAGTGTGTGATCTCATGTCCCAGCCTGGGGAACAGACAGTAAACCTGTCTCTCAATAATAATATCCAGTGTGTGATCTCCTGTCTTAGCCTGAGGAACAGACAGTGATCCTGTGTGTCAATAATAATAATCCAGTGTGGGATGTCCTGTCCCAGTCTGAGGAACAAACAGTGAGCATGTCTCTCAATAATAAAAGAACAGTGTGTGATCTCCAGTCCACGCCAGAGGAACAGTGAGCCTGTCTCTCAATACTAATAATACAGTGTGTGATATACTGCCCCAGCCTGAGGAACAGACAGTGAGCCTATCTCTCAATAATAATAATACACTGTGTGATCCCCTGTCCCAGCTTGAGGAACAAACAGTGAGCCTGTCTCGAAATAATAATAATACAGTTTGGGATCTCCTGTCCCAGCCTGGTGAACAGTGAGCCAGACTCTCAATAATATTAATAATTAATAATACAGTGTGATCTACTGTCCCAGCCTGAGGAACAGACAGTGAGCCTGTCTCTCAATAATAATACAGTGTGTGACCACCTGTCCCAGACTGAGGAAAAGACAGTGAGTCTGTCTCTCAATAATTATAATACAATGTGGGATCTCTTGTCCCAGCCTGGGGAACAGTGAGCCAGACTCTCAATAATATTAATACACTGTGATCTACTGTCCCAGCCTGAGGAACAGACAAGTGAGCCTGTCTCTCAATGATAATAATACACTGTGATCTCCTGTCCCAGCCTGAGGAACAGAGAGTGACCCTCTCTCTCAGTGCAGTGTTCGTGTACTGGAGTGTCCAGTCAGTGTGTCTGTATGAACCCCTCTCTCTCAGTGCAGTGTTCATGTACTGGAGTGTCCAGTCAGTGTGTCTGTATGAACCCCTCTCTCTCTCAGTGCAGTGTTCATGTACTGGAGTGTCCAGTCAGTGTGTCTGTATAAACCCCTCTCTCTCTCTCTCTCTGTGTTTCTCGCGAGACTGATAATAATAATAAGACAGTGTGTGATCTTCTGTCCCAGTCTGGGGAACAGCTAGTGAGCCTGTCTCTCAATAATAATATAACAGTGTGTGATCTCCTGTCCTAGCCTGGGGAACAGACAGTAAGGCTCTCTCAATAATAATAATACAGTGTGATCTCATGTCTTAGCCTGAGGAACAGACAGTGATCCTGTCTCTCAATAATAAAATCCAGTGTGGGATGTCCTGTCCCAGTCTGTGGAAAAATCAATGAGCATGTCTCATAATAATAATATAGTGTGGGATCTCCTGTCCCAGCCTGGGGAACAGTGAGCCAGACTCTCAATAATAATACAGTGAGGTCTTCTCTCCCAGCCTGGGGAAAAGACCTTGAGCCTGTCTCACAATAATAATAATACAGTGTGTGATCTCTTGTCCCAGCCTGAGTAACAGACAGTGATGCTGTCTCTCAATAATAATAATACAGTGTGTGATCTTCTGTCCCAGCCTGTGGAACAGAAAGTGAGCCTGTCTCTAAATAATAATAATACAGTGTGTGATCCTCTGTCCCAGCCTGAGGAACAGACAGTGAGCCTGTCTCTAAATAATAATAACCTTGTGTGGAATGCCCTGTCCCAGTCTGAGGAACAAACCGTGAGCATGTCTCTCAATAATAATACAGTGTGATCTCCTGTCCCAGCCTGAGGAACAGTGAGCCTGTCTCTCAATAATAATAACATAGTGTGGAATGCCCTGTTCCAGCCTGAGGAAAAGACGGTGAGCCTGTCTCTAAATAATAAAAATACAGTGTGTGATCCTCTGTCCCAGCCTGAGGAACAGACAGTGAGCCCGTCTCTTTATAATAATAATACACTGTGTGATCCCCTGTCCCAGCCAGAGGAACAGACAATGAGCCTGTCTCTCAATAATAATAATTCAGTGTGGGATCTCCTGTCCCAGCCTGAGGAACAAACAGTGAGCCTGTCTCGAAAAAATAATAATACAGTGTGGGATCTCCTGTCCCAGCCTGGGGAACAGTGAGCCAGACTCTCAATAATATTAATAATAATAATAAAGTGTGTGAACACCTGTCCCAGACTGAGGAAAAGACAGTGAGTCTGTCTCTAAATAATAATAATACAGTGTGTCATCTCGTGTCCCTACCTGAGGAACAGTGAGCCAGACTCTCAATAATAATAATTCAGTGTGATCTATTGTCCCAGCCTGAGGAACAGACAGTGAGCCTCTCTCTCAGTAATAATAACACAGTGTGTGATCTCATGTCCCAGCCTGGGGATCAGACGGTGAGCTTGTCTCTCGACAATAATAATAGAGTGTGGGATCTCCTGTCCCAGCCTGAGGAACAGACAGTGAGCCTATCTCTCAATAATAATAATACAGTGTGATCTACTGTCCCAGCCTGAGGAACAGACAGTGAGCCTGTCTCTCAATAATAATACAGTGTGTGACCACCTGTCCAAGCCTGAGGAACTGAGAGTGACCCTCTCTCTCAGTAATAATAATATAGTGTGGGATCTCCTGTCCCAGCCTGAGGAACAGACAGTGAGCCTATCTCTCAATAATAATAATACACTGTGTGATCCCCTGTCCCAGCCAGAGGAACAGACAATGAGCCCGTCTCTCAATAATAATAATACAGTGTGATCTACTGTCCCAGCCTGAGGAACAGACAGTGAGCCTGTCTCTCAATAATAAGAGAGTGTGTGACCACCTGTCCCAGACTGAGGAAAAGACAGTGAGTCAGTTTCTAAATAATAATAATACAGTGTTGGATCTCCTGTCCCAGCCTGGGGAACAGTGAGCCAGACTCTCAATAATAATAATACAGTGTGATCTACTGTCCCAGCCTGAGGAACAGACAGGAAGTTTGTCTCTCAATAATAATACAGTGTGATCTCCTACACTGAGAACAGTATACAGAGAACAGTGAGCCTGTCTCTCAATAATAATAACCTAGTGTGGAATGTCCTGTCCCAGTCTGAGGAACATACCGTGAGTATGTCTCTCAATAATAATAGAACAGTGTGTGATCTCCAGTCCCATCCAGAGGAACAGACAGTGAGCTTGTATCTCAGTAATAATAATACAGTGTGTCATTTCCTGCCCCATCCTGTGGAACAGACAGTGAGCATGTCTCTCAGTAATAATAATACAGTGTGTGATCTACTGTCCCAGCCCAAACAAAGACACAGTGAGCCTGTTTCTCAATAATAATAATACAGTGTGTGATCTACTGTCCCAGCCCAAACAAAGACACAGTGAGCCTGTTTCTCAATAATAATAATGCAATGTGGGATCTCCTGTCCCATCCTGAGGAACAGACAGTGAGCCCGTCTCTCAATAATAATAATACAGTGTGTGATCTCCTGTCCCAGTCTGAGGAACAGTGAGCCTGTCAATCAATAATAATACAGTATGTGATGTCCTGTCTCAGCTTGAGGAACAGAGAGTAAGCCTGTCTCTCAATAATAATAATTCAGTGTGGGATCTCCTGTCCCAACCTGAGGAACAGACAGTGAGCCTGTCTCTCAATAATAATACAGTGTGTGACCACCTGTCCCAGACTGAGGAAAAGACAGTGAGTCTGTCTCTCTATAATTATAATACAGTGTGTGACCTCCTGTCCCAGACTGAGGAAAAGACAGTGAGTCTGTCTCTAAATATTAATAATACAGTGTGGGATCTCCTGTCCTAGCCTGGGGAACAGTACGCCAGACTCTCAGTAATAATAATACAGTGTTATCTACTGTCCCAGCCTGAGGAACAGACAGTGAGTTTGTCTCTCAATAATAATACAGTGTGATCTCCTGTCCCAGCCTGAGGAACAGTGAGCCTGTCTCTCAATTATAATAACCTAGTGCGGAATGTCCTGTCCCAGTCTGAGGAACAATTCGTGAGCATGTCTCTCAATAATAATAGAAAAGTGTGTGATCTCAAGTCCCAGCCAGAGGAACAGACAGTGAGCTTGTATCTCAGTAATAATAATACAGTGTGTCATTTCCTGCCCCAGCCAGAGGAACAGACAGTGAGTTTGTCTCTCAATAATAATAATACAGTGTGTGACCTCTTGTCCCAGCCTGGGGAACAGACAGTGAGCCAGAGGTGCACTTCCTACTGCACTGTGACAGATACTCTGAGATTAGAGAAACATTCTTCCCTAAATTCAGAAATCTAATCCCAGAGTTCCCACACCTGCCAGAATCACAACGGGTCCCAATCCTACTGGGAGAGGGAGGAGGGAACTCAGTTGAACTGGCAGCCCAGTATGTGATCTCCTGTCACAGCCCGAGGAACAGTGAGTCTGTCTCCCAATAATGCTCCAGCCGCCTACAGAATATGTCAATATTTTATAATATGTCTTTGTTGTAAATGTCTGTAATATGTCTGTAGATTTTATTTTACTTCTATTTTTGTTTTGTTTCATGTAAATATCATTACTTTCATTTGCTTTGGCAACACTGATTGTACCCATCGGTCATGCTAATAAAGCACCTGGAATTGGAATTGGAGCCTGTCTCTCAATAATAATAATACAGTGTGTGATCTCCTGTCCCAGCCTGAGGAACAGACAGTGAGTCTGTCTCTCAATAATAATAATACAGTGTGTGATCTCCTGTCCCAGCCTGAGGAACAGACGGTGAGCCTGTCTCTCAATAATTATACAGTATGTGATCTTCTGACCCAGTCTGGGGAACAGATAGTGAGCCTGTCTCTCAGTAATAATAATATAGTGTGTGATCCACTGTCCCAGCCTGAGGAACAGACAGTGAGCCTGTCTATCAATAATAATATTACAGTGTGTGATCTCCTGTCCTAGCCTGGGGAACAGACAGTAAGCCTCTCTAAATAATAATAATACAGTATGTGATTTCATGTCTTAGCCTGAGGAACAGACAGTGATCCTGTCTCTCAATAATAATAATCCAGTGTGGGATGTCCTGTCCCAGTCTGTGGAACATACGATGAGCATGTCTCTCAAAAATACTAATATGGTGTGGGATCTCCTGTCCCAGCCTGGGGAAAAGACCTTGAGCCTGTCTCACAATAATAATAATACAGTGTGTGGTCTCCTGTCCCAGCCTGAGGAACAGTGAGCCTGTCAATCAATAATAATAATACACTGTGTGATCCTCTGTCCCAGCCTGAGGAACAGACAGTGAGCCTGTCTCTCAATAATAATAATACACTGTGAGATCCATTGTCCCAGCCAAAGGAACAGACAATGAGCCAGTCTCTCAATAATAATAATATAGTGTGGGATCTCCTGTCCAAGCCTGAGGAACAGTGAGCCTGTTAATCAATAATAATACAGTATGTGATGTCCTGTCTCAGCCTGGGGAACAGTGAGCCAGACTCTCAATAATATTAATAATAATAATAATAATAATAATAATAATAATAATACAGTATGATCTACTGTCCCAGCCTGAGGAAAAGACAGTGAGCTTGTCTCTCAATAATAATAATACAGTGTGTGATCTCCTGTCCCAGCTTGAGGAACAGACGGTGAGCCTGTCTCTCAGTAATAATAATACAGTGTATGATATCCTGTCCCAGCCTGAGGAACAGTGAGCCTGTCTCTCAAAAATAATAATATAGTGTGTGATCTCCTTTCGTAGCCTGAAGAACAGACAGTGAGCCTGTATCTCAATAAAAATAATCAAGTGTGGGATCTCCTGTCGCAGTCTGAGGAACAAAGAGTGAGCCTGTCTCTCAATAATAATAATAAAGTGTGTGATCTCCTGTCCCAGCCTGAGGAACAGTGAGCCTGTCTCTCAATACTAACAATAGTGATTTCCTGCCCCAGCAAGAGGAACAGACAGTGAGCCTGTATATCAATAATAATAATACAGTGTGTGATTTCCTGTCCCAGACTGGGAAACAGTAAGTCAGACTCTCAATAATTACAATACAGTGTGATCTACTGTCCCAGCCAGAGGAACAGACAGTGAGCCTGTATCTCAATAATAATAATACAGTGTGTGATCTCCTGTCCCAGCCTGGGGAACAGTAAGCCAGACCCTCAATAATAATAATACAGTGTGATCTACTGTCCCAGCCTGAGGAACAGACATCGAGCCTGTCTATCAATAAAAATAATACAGTGTGTGATCTCCTGTCGCAGCCTGAGGAACAGACAGTGAGCCTGTCTCTCAATAATAATAATACAGTGCGTGATCTCCTGTCGCAGCCTGGGAAACAGACAGTGAGCCTGTCTCTCAATAATAATAATACAGTGCGTGATTTCCTATCCCAGCCTGAAGAACAAACAGTGAGCCTATCTCTCAATAATAATACAATGTGTGAACTTATGTCCCAGTCTGTGGAACAGAAAGTGAGCCTATCTCTCAATAATAATGATATAGTGCGTGATCCACTGTCCCAGCCTGAGGAACAGACAGTCAACCCATCTCTCAATAATAATAATACAGTGTGTGATCTCCTGTCCCAGCCTGAAGAACAGACAGTGAGCCTGTCTCTCCATAATAATAATACAGTGTGTGATCTCTTTCCCATCATGAGGAACAGACAGTGAGCCTGTCTCTCAATAATAATAATACAGTGTGTGATTTCCTTTCCCAACCTGAGGAACTGACAGTGAGCCTGTTTCTCAATAATAATAATACAGTGTGTGATCTCCTGTCCCAGCCTGAGGAACAGTGAGCCTGTCTCTCAAATATAATAATATAGTGTGTGATCTCCTTTCTTAGCCTGAGGAACAGACAGTGAGCCTGTATCTCTATAATAATAATCAAGTGTGGGATCGCTTGCCGTAGTCTGAAGAACAAACAGTGACCCTGTCTCTCAATATTATTAGAACAGTGAGTGACCTCCTGTGCCAGCCTGAGGAAGAGACAGTTAGCCTGCCTCTCAATAATAATAATTCAGTGTGTGATCTCCAATCCAGGCCAGAGGAACAGTGAGCCTGTCTCTCAGTACTAATAATCCAGTGTGTGATCTCCTGTCCCAGCCTGGGGAACACTCAGTCTGTCTCTCATTACTGATAATACAGTGTCATCTCCTGTCCCAGCTTGAGGAACAGTGAGCTTGTCTCTCAATATTAATAATACATTGTGAGATCTCCTGTACTAGCCTGGTAAACACTGAGCCTGTCTCTCAATAATAACAGTACAGTGTGTGATCTCCTGTCCCAGCCTGAGGAACAGAGGGTGAACCTGTCTCTCAATAATAATAATACAGTGTGATCTACTGTCCCAGCCTGAGGAACAGTGAGCCTTTCTCTCAATTATATTAATACAGTGTGTCATCCCCTGTCCCAGCCTGAGGAACATTGAGCTTGTCTCTCAATAATAATAATAAATTATTGATCTCCTGTCCCTGCTTGAGGAACAGTGAGCTTGTATCTCAATAATAATAATACAGTGTGTGACCTCCTATCCCAGCCTGAAGAACGGACAGTGAGCCTGTCTCTCAGTAATAATAATACAGTGTGTGATCTCTTGTCCCAGCCTAAGGAACAGACAGTGAGCCTGTCTCTCAATAATAATAATAATGCAGTGTATGACCTCCTGTTACAGCCTGAGGAAGAGACAGTTATCCTGCCTCTCAATATTAATAATACAGTGTGTGACCTCCTGTCCTAGCCTGGGGAAAAGTGAGCCAGACTCTCAATAATAATAGTATAGAGTGATCTACTGTCCCAGCCTGAGGAACAGTGAGCCTGTCTCTCAATAATAATAATACAGTGTGTCATCCCCTGTCCCAGCCTGAGGAACAGCGAGCCTGTTTCTCAATAATAATAATACAATGTGTCATCTCCTTTCCCAGCGTGAGGAACAGTGAGCTTGTCTCTTAATAATAATAATACAGTGTGATCTCCTGTCCCAGCCTGAGGAACAGGTAGCCTTTCTCTCAATAATAATAATACAGTGTGTGATCTCCTGTCTTAGCCTGAGGAACAGACAGTGAACCTGTCTCTCAATAATAATAACCTTGTGTGGAATGTCCTGTCCCAGTCTGAGGAACAAACAGTGAGCATGTCTCTCAATAACAATAGAACAGTGTGCGATCTCCAGTCCCAGCAAGAGGAACAGTGAGCCTGTCTCTCAATAATAAAAATACAGTGTGTGATCTACTGTCCCAACCTGAGGAACAGACAGTGAGCCTGTCTTTCAATAATAATAATACAGTGTTTGATCTCATGTCCCAGCCAGGGGAACAGACAGTAAACCTGTTTCTCAATAATAGTAATCCAGTGTGTGATCTCCTCTCTTAGCCTGAGGAACAGACAGTGATCCTGTCTCTCAATAATGATAATCCAGTGTGGGATGTCCTGTCCCAGTCTGAGGAACAAAGAGTGAGCATGTCTCTCAATAATAATAGACCCGTGTGTGATCTCCAGTCCAAGCCAGAGAAACAGTGAGCCTGTCTCTCAATACTAATAATACAGTCTGTGATCTCCTGTCCCAGCCTGGGGAACACTGAGTCTGTCTCTCAATACTAATAATACAGTGTGTGATATCCTGCCCCAGCCTGAGGAACAGACAGTAAGCCTGTCTCTCAATAATAATAATACAGTGTGTGATTTCTTGTCCAGGCCTGAGGAACAGACTGTGAGCCTGTTTCTCAATAATAATAATACAGTGTGTGATCTCCTGTCCCAGCCTGAGGAAAAGTGAGGCTGTCTTTCAAAAATAATAAAATAGTGTGTGATCTCCTTTCTTAGACTGAGGACCAGACAGTGAGCCTGTATCTCAATAATAATAAAACAGTGTGTGATCTCCTGTCGTAGTGTGAGGAAAAAAACACTGAGCCTGTCTCTCAATAGTAATAGAACAGTGTGTAATCTCCAGTCCCAGCCTGAGGAACACTGAGCCTGTCTCTCAATAATAATAATACAGTGTGTGATTTTCTGCCCCAGCCAGAGGAACAGACAGTGAGCCTGTCTCTAAATAATAATAATAATAATAATAATAATAATAATAATAATAATAATACAGTGTGTAACCTCCTGTCCCACCCTGAGGAACAGTGAGCCTGTCTCTCAATAATAATAATAATACAGTGTTTCATCTCCTGTCCCAGCCTGAGGATCAATGAGCTTGTCTTTCATTAATAATAACATACTGTGATCTCCTGTCCCAGCCTGAGGAATAGTGAGTCTGTCTCTCAATAATAAAAATACAGTGTGTGATCTCCTGTCCCAGCCTGAGGAATAGACAGTGAGTCTGTCTCTCAATAATAATAATAATACAGTGTGAGACCTCCTGTCCCAGCCTGAGGAAGAGACAGTGACCCTGCCACTCAATAATAATAATATAGTGTGTTGTCTCCTGTCCCAGCCAGGGGAACAGACAGTAAAACTGTCTCTCAATAGTAATAATCCAGTGTGTGATCTCCTGTCTTAGCATGAGGAACAGACAGTGATCCTTTCTCTCAATAATAATAATCCAGTGTGGGATGTCCTGTCCCAGTCTGAGGAACAAACAGTGAGCATATCTCTCAATAATAATAGACCCGTGTGTGATCTCCAATCCAAGACAGAGGAACAGTGAGCCTGTCTCTCAGTACTAATAAGAGAGTTTGTGATCTCCTGTCCCATTCTGAGGAACAGACAGTGAGTCTGACTCTCAATAATAATAATATATTGTGTGAGGGATATATAAGTGTGGGATCTCCTGTTGTAGTGTGAGGAACAAACACTGAGCCAATCTCTCAATATTAATAGAACAGTGTGTAATCTCCAGTCCCAGCCTGAGGAACAAACAGTGAGCCTGTATCTCAGAAATAATACAGTGTGTGATCTCCTGTCCCAGCCTGGGGAACACTGAGCCTGTCTATCAGTACCAATAATACAGTGTGTGATTTCCTGCCCCAGCCAGAGGAACAGACAGTGAGCCGGTCTCTCAATAATAATAATAATAATAATAATAATAATAATAATAATAATAATAATAATAATAATAATAATAATACAGTGTTTGATCTGTTGTCTCAGCCTGAGGAACAGACAGTGACCCTGTCTCTCAATAATAATAATACAGTGTGTGACCTTCTGTCCCAGCCTGGGGAACAGTGAGCCAGACTCTCAATAATAATACAGTGTGTGATCTCCTGTCCCACCCTGAGGAACAGTGAGCCTGTATCCCAATAATAATAATACAGTGTTTCATCTCCTGTTCCAGCCTGAGGAACAGACAGTGAACCTGTCTCTCAATACTAATAATACAGTTTGTGATCTCCTGTCCCATTCTGAGGAACAGACAGTAAGTCTGACTCTAAATAATAATAATATATTGTGTGATTTCCTGTCCCAACCTGAGGAACTGACAGTGAGTCTGTCTCTCAATAATAATGTAACGCTTACGGCCGACAGGTACTGTGTAAGAGCCGGCGTACCAGAGCAGGTGACGTCACCGCCCTTCCCTGTGATAGCAGGACTACAGCTACTAGGCTGTAGAGAGATCTCTCTTTAGCTCACGGGGCTAGGTCGCTGCAGAGAGACGGGAAGTCCCGGGTTCGAGCCCCGGACGGTGTGGGGCCGACCTGATGCGGCAAGGGTGCCCGCCTGAGCCCCCGTTGCGTTACAATAATAATACAGACCAGACACTAAGCCTGTCTCTCAATAATAATAATACATTGTGTGATTTCCTGGCACAACCTGAGGAACAGACAGGAATGAGACAGTCTCTCAATAATTATAAAGCAAATTATGATCTCCTGTAACAGCCTAAGGAACAGTCAGGAAAGAGAAGGTCTCTCAATAATAATAATAATAAAGAGTGTGATCTCCTGTCCCAGCATGAGGAACAGACAGTGAGCCTGTCTCTCAATAATAATTCAGTGTGTGATCTTCTGTCCCAGTCTGGGGAACAGAAAGTGAGCCTGTCTCTCAGTAATAATAATATAGTGTGTGATCCCCTGTCACAGCATGGGGAACATACAGTCAGCCCGTCTCTCATTAATAATAATACAGTGTGTGATATCCTGTCCCAACCAGAGGAACAGATAGGAGTGAGCCAGTTTCTCAATAATAATAAAGCAGATTATGATCTGCTGTCCCAGCCTAAGGAACAATCAGGAAAGAACAGGTCTCTCAATAATAATAATACAGTGTAACCTCCTGTCCCAGCCTGGGGAACAGTGAACCAGACTCTCAATAATAATAATAAAGAGTGTGATCTCCTGTCCCAGCATGAGGAACAGACAGTGAGCCTGTCTCTCAATAATAATTCAGTGTGTGATCTGTCCCAGTCTGGGGAATTCAAAGTGAGCCTGTCTCACAGTAATAATAATATAGTGTGTTATCCACTGTCCCAGCCTGAGGAACAGACAGTCAGCCCGTCTCTCAATAATAATAAGACAGTGTGTGATCTCCTGTCCCAACCTGAGGAACAGACAGGAGTGAGGCAGTCTCTCAATAATAATAAAGCAGATTATGATCTGCTGTCCCAGCCTAAGGAACAATCAGGAAAGAACAGGTCTCTCGATAATAATAATACAGTGTGTGATCTCCTATCCCAGCCTGAGGAACAGACAGTGAGCCTGTCTCTCAATTATAACAATACAGTGTGTGACCTCCTGTCCCAGCCTGGGAAACAGTGAGCCAGACTCTCAATTATAATACTACAGTGTGATCTACTGTCCCACCCTGAAGAAGAGACAGTGAGTTTGTCTGTCAATAATAATACAGTGTGATCTCCTGTCCCATCATTGACAGGAACAATGAGCCTGTCTCTCAATAATAATAACCTAGTGTGGAATGCCCTGTCCCAGTCTGAGGATCAAACCGTGAGCCTGTCTCTCAATAACAATAACCTAGTGTGGAATGCCCTGTCCCAGTCTGAGGATCAAACCTTGAGCATGTCTCTCAACAATAATAATACAGTGTGTGATCTCCTGTCCTAGCCTGAGGAACAGACAGTGAGCCTCTCTCTCAATAATAATAATACACTGTGTGATCCCCTGTCCCATCCTGAGGAACAGACAGTGAGCCTATCTCTCAATAATAATACAGTGTGTGATCTTCTGTCCAAGCCTGAGGAACAGTGAGCCTGTCAATCAATAATAATACAGTATGTGATGTCCTGTCTCAGCTTGAGGAACAGAGAGTAAGCCTGTCTCTCAATAATAATAATTCAGTGTGGGATCTCCTGTCTTAGCCTGAGGAACAAGCAGTGAGCCTGTCTCGAAATAATAATAATACAGTGTGGGATCTCCTGTCCCAGCCTGGGGAACAGTGAGCCATACTCTCAATAATATTAATAATAATAATACAGTGTGATCTACTGTCCCAGCCTGAGGAACAGACAGTGAGCTTGTCTCTCAAGAATAATACAGTGTGTGACCTCCTGTCCCAGACTGAGGAAAAGACAGTGAGTCTGTCTCTAAATAATAATAATACGGTGTGTCATCTCGTGTCCCTACCTGAGGAACAGTGAGTTTGTCTCTCAATAATAACAATACAGTGTGATCTCCTGTCCCAGCCTGGGGAACAGTGAGCCAGACTCTCAATAATAATAATTCAGTGTGATCTACTGTCCCAGCCTGAGGAACAGTGAGCCTCTCTCTCAGTAATAATAACACAGTGTGTGATCTCTTGCCCCAGCCTGGGGATCAGACAGTGAGCCTGTCTCTCAACAATAATAATACAGTGTGTGATCTCCTGTCCCAGCCTGAGGAACAGAGAGTGACCCTATCTCTCAGTAATAATAATACAGTGTGGGATCTCCTCTCCCAGCCTGAGGAACAGACAATGACCCCGTCTCTCAATAATAATAATACAGTGTGTGATCTCCTGTCCCAGTCTGAGGAACAGACAGTGAGCCTGTCTCTCAATAATAATAATAGAGTGTGTGATCTACTGTCCCAACCCAAACGAAGACAGAGTGAGCCTGTTTCTCAATAATAATAATACAGTGTGGGATCTCCTGTCCCAGCCTGAGGAACAGACAGTGAGTCTGTCTCTCAATAATAATAATACAGTGTGTGATCTCCTGTCCCAGCCTGAGGAACAGACTGTGAGACTGTCTCTCAATGATAAGACAGTTTGTGATCTTCTGTCCCAGTCTGGGGAACAGCTAGTGAGCCTGTCTCTCAATAATAATATAACAGTGTGTGATCTCCTGTACTAGCCTGGGGAACAGACAGTAAGCCTCTCTCAATAATAATAATCCAGTGTGGGATGTCCTGTCCTAGTCTGTGTAACAAACAATGAGCATGTCTCATAATAATAATACAGTGTGGGATCTCCTGTCCCAGCCTGGGGAACAGTGAGCCAGACTCTCAATAATAATACAGTGTGATCTTCTCTTCCAGCCTGGGGAAAAGACCATGAGCCTGTCTCACAATAATAATAATACAGTGTGTGATCTCTTGTCCCAGCCTGAGGAACAGACAGAGAGCTTGTCTCTCAATACTAATAATACAGTGTGTGATCTCCAGTCCCAGCCAGAGAAACAGACAGTGAGCTTGTATCTCAGTAATAATAATACAGTGTGTCATTTCCTGCCCCGGCCAGAGGAACAGACAGTGAGTCTGTCTCTTAATAATAATAATACAGTGTGTAATCTCCTTTCCCATCCTGGGAAACAGTGAGTCAGACTCTCAATAATAATAATACAGTGTGTGATCTTCTGTCCCAGCCTGAGGAACAGACAGTGAGCCTGTCTCTAAATAATAATAATATAGTGTGTGATCCTCTGTACCAGCCTGAGGAACAGACAGTGAGCCTGTCTCTCTATAATAATTATACACTGTGTGATCCACTGTCCCAGCCAGAGGAACAGACAATGACCCCGTCTCTCCATAATAATAATACAGTGTGGGATCTCCTGTCCCAGCCTGAGGAACAGTGAGCCTGTCAATCAATAATAGTACAGTATGTGGTGTCCTGTCTCAGCTTGAGGAACAGAGGGTAAGCCTGTCTCTCAATAATAATAATTCAGGGTGGGATCTCCTGTCCCAGCCTAAGGAACAAACAGTGAGCCTGTCTCGAAATAATAATAATACAGAGTGTGATCTCCTGTCCCAGCCTGGGGAACAGTGAGTCAGACTCTCAATAATTATAATACAGTGTGTGACCTCCTGTCCCAGACTGAGGAAAAGACAGTGAGTCAGTTTCTCAATAATAATAATACAGTGTGGGATCTCCTGTCCCAGCCTGGGGAACAGTGAGCCAGACTCTCAATAATAATAATACAGTGTGATCTACTGTCCCAGCCTGAGGAACAGACAGTGAGTCAGTTCTAAATAATAATAATACAGTGTGGGATCTCCTGTCCCAGCCTGGGGAACAGTGAGCCAGACTCTCAATAATAATAATACAGTGTGATCTACTGTCCCAGCCTGAGGAACAGACAGTGAGTTTGTCTCTCAATAATAATACAGTGAGATCTCCTGTCCCAGCCTGAGGAACAGTGAGCCTGTCTCTCAATAATAATAACCTAGTGCGGAATGTTCTGTCCCAGTCTGAGGAACAAACCGTGAGCATGTCTCTCAATAATAATAGAACAGTGTGTGATCTCCAGTCCCAGCCACAGGAACAGACAGTGACCTTGTATCTCAGTAATAATAATACAGTGTGTCATTTCCTGCCCCAGCCAGAGGAACAGATAGTGAGCCTGTCTCTCAACAATAATAATACAATGTGTGATTTCCTGTCCCAGCCTGAGGAACAGACAGTAAGCCTCTCTCTCAGTAATAGTAATACAGTGTGTGATCTACTGTCCCAGTCCAAACGAAGACACAGTGAGCCTGTTTCTCAATAATAATAATACAGTGTGATCTACTATCCCAGCCTGAGGAACAGACAGTGAGTTTGACTCTCAATAATAATACAGTGTGTGATCTCTTGTCCCAGCCTGGGGAACAGACAGTGATCCAGAGGTGCACTTCCTGTTCCTCACAGGAACTCAGAGGCTCACTGTCTGTTCCTCAGGCTGGGACAGAAGATCACACACTGTATTATTATTATTGAGAGTCTGACTCACTGTTTCCCAGGCTGGGACAGGAGATCACACATTGTATTATTATTATTGAGAGACGGGCTCATTGTCTGTTCCTCTGTCTCGGACAGAGGATCACACAGTGATAGATAGATACTTTATTGATCCCGTGAGGGAAATTGCAGTGCAACAGCAGCTTAACACACACAACACAGCCACAATGTAACGAATTATATAATAATAGTACAATACATACAATACAATACAAGAGTTACTCACAGTCCAGACGCACAAGAACAAACTAGAACAGAACAGTACACAGAAAATCATATCACACTCATATCACACATATGGATATAAATATAGATGTAACTGTAGATATAAATATAAATGTATTGCACAGGTCCCTGGCATATATTGCACAGAAAGTGGTTGTAAACGGGAAAAAGAAAAAGAAAAAGAAGAAGAAGAGAACAGATGTAGCAGTAGATGTGTAGATGCGTTTAATCCAGATACAGGTCACTGTCGATGTTGCCTCTGCCAAGACGCAAGGTGGATGCGTTGTACAGTCTTATGGCAGACGGCAAGAATGACCTCCTGTAGCGCTCCCTGTTGCACCGTGGATGAATCAGTCTATTGCTGAACGTGCTCTTCATTCCTGCAAGCCTGTCACAGAGGGGATGGGAGAAGTTGTCCATGATGGCCTCTAGTTTGGACATCATTCTCCTCTCAGCCACTACCTCCAAGGAGTCCAGGTCAGACCCAATGACAGAGCTTGCTCTCCTGATGAGCTTGTTCAGCCTTTTGGAATCTACTGCTCTAATCCCCGAGCCCCAGCACACCACTGCGTAGAAAATGGCACTCGCTACCACCGACTGATAGAACATGTGTAGCATCTTACTACACACATTGAAGGACCTGAGCCTCCTCAAGAAGTAGAGTCGGCTCTGTCCCTTCTTATAGATGGCCTCGGTGTTCTTAGACCATTCCAGTCTATCGTCGATGTGCACTCCCAGGTACTTGTACGAGTCCACCATCTCCACGCCACTCCCATGGATGTAGACAGGAGTAGGTTTGACCTTTTTCCTCCTGAAATCTACCACCAGTTCCTTTGTCTTTGTAACATTCAGTTCCAAGTGGTTTACCCCACACCACTCCACAAAGCTGCTGACCAGTCCTCTGTACTCCTCCTCCTGCTCACCCTTGATACATCCCACAATTGCAGAGTCATCTGAGAACTTCTGCAGGTGGCATGACTCTGAGTTGTACTTAAAGTCCGAAGTATAGAGGGTGAAGAGGAATGGAGAAAGAACTGTCCCTTGAGGTGCCCCTGTGTTACTCACTACCTGTTCAGACACACAGTTCTGAAGTCTCACAGACTGTGGTCTGCCTGTCAGGTAGTCAGTGATCCACGAGGTCGTGGAGGCATCGACTTGCATCTCTTCCAGCTTCCTCCTTAGAAGTAAGGGCTGGATGGTATTGAAGGCACTGGAGAAGTCGAAAAACATGATCCTTACAGTGTTGCCAGCCCTGTCCAGGTGTGAGTAGGCCCTTTGCAGCATGTAGATGATCGCATCCTCCACACCAACACTGGGCTGGTAGGCAAACTGTAGGGTGTCCAGTGATGAGCTGACCAGGGGTCTCAGGTGGGATAAGACCAGCCTTTCCAGTGTCTTCATGATGTGAGAAGTCAGTGCAACTGGTCTGTAGTCGTTGAGGACAGAGGGGCGCCCTTTCTTTGGTACCGGGACCAGGCATGATGTCTTCCAGAGCACCGGGACTCTTTCCAAGCGCAGGCTCAGGTTGAACAGTTGCTGGAGCACTCCGCTCAGCTGATCAGCACAGGCCCTCAGAACTCTGGGACAGATGTTATCTGGTCCTGCGGCCTTACCCTCGTGCAGCCTCTTCAGCTCCTTCTTCACCTGGTCAGTTGTGATGGTCAGCCTGGCCTGGGGGTTGGTGCTCATAGTGCTTTTAGTGCTGCAGGTGTTAATGGCGGAGGTGTTGGAGAGTGGCAGCTGTGGGGGATGGGTGGGTGAGTAGCCGTCGGGGGTTGTGGCTGTAGGCGGCCATGTTTGTGGGGGGATGGAGGAGGTATTGGGCAGTCGCAGCTGTGAAGGGTTAGGGAGCGTGTGGCTGTGGGGGGATGGGTGTTGCGCCACAGAGGACCCAGAATCAAACCTGTTAAAGAACTGGTTCAACTCGTTAAAGTGTATTACTATTATTGAGAGATAGGTCAACAGCACCGGGCGCGAGCTGCTGCAGCTCTGTCAAGGGCTGGGCCTGTACATCGTCAACGGCAGGACTAGAGGGGACTCTCTAGGCAGGTTCACCTACAGCTCAGCTCTGGGTAGCAGTGTGGTGGACTACGCCATCACCGACCTGGACCCCTCCTGTATCAGTGCCTTCACTGTCAGGCCACAAACTCCCCTGTCCGACCACAGCCAGATCACACTCTACATGAAGAGAGCACACCAGTACAGAGACACACTGACACAGCCCAGCCAGCTGTATGACCTCAACCAGGCATACAGATGGGACACAGACAGCCTAGACAGATACCAAACTGCACTGGGCCATGACGAAATTCAGACACTGATGGACACATTCCTAAACACTCCGTATCAAACCAACAAATTAGGCATCAACTTGGCCACACAAAAACTAAATCACCTATTCCACAAACTAGCATCAAAATCTAAGCTAAAAACAACTAAATCAAAAAACTACCAAAAAGCAAAAGAAAAGTGGTTTGATACGGAGTGCAAAAACATCAGAAATGCACTACGAAAAGTCTCAAATGAAAAACACAGACAACCACACAACACAGATCTGCGACTCAGGTACTGTGACATGGTAAAACTTTACAAACACATGCTGAAAAAGAAAAGAAACACATACATAGACAAACAACTTGCAGAAATTGAGGAGTCACTAAATCAGAACTGTTTCTAGGAGAAGTGGAACAACTTAAACAAATCAAAACCAGAAGAATTGGCCATCCAAAATGGAACAATCTGGCAAACATACTTTGAAAATCTCTATGAAAAGCTCCCAAATACAAATCAATCAGACCAAAACACCATTTATGAAAAACTCAAAATTTTGGAATTGGCTATCAAAGACAACCAAAACCCCTTAGACTCCCCAATCACTGAGCAGGAGCTACTGGACAAACTCCAGGCCCTCAGACCACGCAAAGCCTGTGGCCATGATGGTGTCATAAATGAGATGCTGAGACACAGCAGCCCAAAGTTGCAACAAGCCCTGCTCAAACTCTTCAATCTCATCATGACAGCTGGATGTTTCCTCGAGGCCTGGAACCAAGGACTGATCACGCCCATCTATAAGAGTGGAGATAGACTCGATCCCAACAACTACCGGGGCATCTGTGTGAACAGTAACCTGGGGAAGGTATTCTGCAGTATCCTAAATACACGAATACTGGCCTTCCTTACCGAACACAATGTCCTGAGTAAAAGTCAGATTGGCTTCTTGCCAGATCACCGCACATCTGATCACATTTACACCCTGCACACACTGATAGACAAACACGTCCACCAAAAACACAAAGGAAAAATTTTTGCCTGCTTTGTCGATTTCAAAAAAGCATTTGACTCGATTTGGCATGAGAGATTGTTTTATAAACTACTCCAAAGCGGCATAGGGGGCAAAGTGTACGACATAATTAAATCAATGTATTCAGAGAGCAAATGTGCAGTGAAAATTGGAAACAAAAGGACTAAATTCTTCACCCAAGGCCGCGGGGTGAGACAGGGCTGCAGCCTGAGCCCAACACTGTTCAATATCTATATCAACGAATTAGCAGGAATGTTGGAGCAGTCTGCAGCTCCTGGTCTCACACTACACGACACAGAAATCAAGTTCCTGCTCTACGCAGATGACCTGGTCCTGCTGTCGCCCACAGAACAGGGGCTGCAGCAGAACCTGGCACTGCTGGAGCAGTACTGTCAGGCCTGGGCACTGACAGTCAATCTGGACAAGACCAGAGTTATGGTTTTCCAGAAGAAAGCCAGACCCCAGGGAAACAGGTACAAATTCACACTGAACAACAACACATTGGAGCACACATCCAGCTACACATATCTCGGTCTCACCATCAGCTCTTCCAAGAGTTTTGACCTGGCAGTGAAGGCACTGAGGGAGAAGGCACTCAGGGCTTTCTACGCAATAAGAAGGAGGCTCTTCAACATCAACCCACCAACAAAGGCTCCAAATACTTGAAAGTGTAATCCAACCCATTGCCCTATACGGCAGTGAAGTGTGGGGTCCCCTCACAGACCAGGATTACACCCAATGGGACAAACACCCCACAGAAACTCTGCACATGGAGATCTGTAGAAACATCCTCCGTGTGCAGAGAAGAACTCCTAACAACGGGTGCAGGGCCGAATTAGGCCAGTACCCACTATTGATAAACATACAGAAAAGAATATTCAAGTATTGGCTACACCTAAAAAACAGTGACCAAAATTCCTACCACCACAAAGCCCTGCTGAGCCAAGAGCTGAGCCCAAAACAGAGCCCCCTGAGCCAGCTGGTCCTGAGGCTCACCGACCTGAGCCACACCGACACTAACCAGCCTCAGGACAGCACTGCTAGAGCACCACAACCCAGACTCAACCACATCACAGCACAGATCAAACAGCAATATCTCACACACTGGGACACACACACACAGACACAACATAAACTGGAATGTTACAGAACCTTAAACAGACAATACACACTAGCTGAATATTTGACCAAAATAAAAAATAACAAACAGAAACAGACCCTGACGAAGTACAGGCTCAGTGACCACAGCATGGCCATAGAAACTGGGCGACACAGGCAGACCTGGCTGCCCAAAGAGGACAGGCTGTGCTCCCACTGCCAGCGGGGAGAAACAGAGACAGAGGTGCACTTCCTACTGCACTGTGACAGATACTCTGGGATTAGAGAAACATTCTTCCCTAAATTCAGAAATCTAATCCCAGAGTTCCCACACCTGCCAGAATCACAACGGGTCCCAATCCTACTGGGAGAGGGAGGAGGGAACTCAGTTGAACTGGCAGCCCAGTATGTGATCTCCTGTCACACCCTGAGGAACAGTGAGTCTGTCTCCCAATAATGCTCCAGCCGCCTACAGAATATGTCAATATATTATAATATGTCTTTGTTGTAAATGTCTGTAATATGTCTGTAGACTTTATTTTACTTCTATTTTTGTTTTGTTTCATGTAAATATCATTACTTTCATTTGCTTTGGCAACACTGATTGCACCCATCGGTCATGCTAATAAAGCACCTTGAATTGAATTGAATTGAATTGAATTGAGAGGAGAGCGGAAAGTGCTTCCGGGTCTCGAGGAAGAAAGCAAGCACCGCGGGCAGGCCACGTGTACCTGCTCCCAACCAAGAGGCCAAGGAGGCAGAGAGAGAGGGAGAGAGAGAGAGAGAGCGGGAGCGGATAGCGCTTCCGAGTCTCAAGGTGGAAAGCAAGCACCGCGGGCAGGCCACGTGTACCTGCTCCCAGCCAAGAGGCCAAGGAGGCCAAGGAGGCAGAGAGAGAGAGGATAGCGCTTCCGAGTCTCGAGGAAGAAAGCAGGCACCGTGGGCAGGCCACGTATACCTACTCCCAGCCAAGAGGCCAAGGAGGCGGAGCAAAAGAAAGGGGGGGGGGGAGGGGAGAGGAGAGAGCAGAGAGAAAACGTTGCTGCCGGATCCCACCCAGCTCAGCTGCTGCTTGGCCTTAACCCCCTAGGCTCAACCTAGAGCGATACCAGCTCAAGCACTCTTCAGGATCTTCGATTGCCTTCTAGACCTTTGGAAAGACAAGAACTGCGGGCATGCCACTGCGAGGGGAGAACGCATGAACGCAGACCCCCACTACCAGAAATGATGCAGTCGAGATTCCCACATTTGGGGAATTCGCAGGGGTCAGCACAGCCGGAGTGCAATGGCCGAGCCTCGCCCTGGGTGAACCTCTTTCTTGATCAAGGTATCTCCCCTGCCAGGTAAGTATGAGCTGTACAAGTCCCTGCAAGCGGCCCGCACCCACAGCACAAATCGCGCAGCCTAGGCCAGCTCCTCGCCCCGCACGCCACCGCCTCCTGCTGGGCCCACTCTTTCGCACACTCACACGCCACCCTAACACTCAAAAGTGTGGGCAAAACGAGAAGACGAGCGCGCCGTTTCCTACACATCTGCAGTCGCCATTGCGCATTCGCAGCATGTCCCGGGATGCAATTCGGCCTCATTTGCATAACACCAGACCGGCAGATCGCTACGCAAGCTCGCGTCGTGCGCCTGCCACACACCGAACAAACACCAGAGCCTTTTCAGCAATTTCCAAAAAACGGGCCTGCTCGCCTGCCCACAAGGCTCCGTCTCTTACCCGCTCTCCAGAGCCTGCTGCCTTCTGTGCTGTTCTCTCGGCACCGCTGCAGCGCACACAACTCCTGCAGCGCGGGGAGAAAGTTTCCACGCTCCGCCGCAGGGAAGGCTCGCTCCATGCGCACACGTCCTTTCAATGCCAGTTCAACAAGTGCTCCGCATTAGCAGCGTCGGGGCTCCGGCGTGTCGCACCTCACCTCACCTCGCACAGCCCCCTCCTTGAATGTCTGGCGCTGGGCATGCCCCGCTCTCCTCCACCTTATCTTATCGCGTGTGACCACCGACAATGGCCACAACGCCTGGGAATGGCACCTGTAAAGTGTTAATTGGGGCACAGGAACAGCCCGTCTCGTCTCGGGGGCCGGCTTCAAAGACAATACAGCAAACACAGCGGGGCGGGGGAAGAAGACGACACGACACATGCAGGTACATTCAGCTCCGGCGGGAACGAGTCATTTGTCGGTCTTTTCAAGTGCTGGGAGCCGAGTAATCCTTCGCTTGTATCATTTCTCCCCGGTGACTAGATCTCACCCTGCGACTCTCGACTGGGCTCACCCACGGCAGCCCAGCAGGTGTGAGCCTAGCCGGCACCCGGATGGGAGATTCCCCCCGGAAAAGCTCAGGTTGCTGCTGCTCCTGCAAGAGGTGTGACTGGGACCAGTAGGGAGCGCTCACCCTGCGCTCTGTGTGGCTTTCTTATGCCCCAGCATCCTGAGGGCGACACTCTGCTGCACAAACAGGCGCCGTCCTTCGGGGGAGGCGTAAAACCGAGGTCCCGACCCTCCTTGGCCATTAAGAAATCCCAAGGCGTCTCTCAAAAAGAGACGCCGGGGGTGTCACTCTGGTGTTAGTGTTCCCCTTTACCAATCAGTCGGGGTCTCCTCCTAATCCCCGTCTCATATGTAACAATCAATGACGAGGTCCCCCTGTCCCGCGATATTGTACTTGTCTCCTGGCCGCTGGCTGGAGCCGTGAGATTTAGTACTTGCGCAAGAGACCGGGGGCAGAGCGCGAACGCGGTCCCCCGCCCCCCACAAAGTGTGCGCTCCAGGTTCCCTCTCGGGGCTCTGCAACACAGCGGAAAGGCAGCGAGAAGGAGCCTCCTGCTCTGACGCCGCAAGGCCACAAGAGGGCGGAGGCGCCGCGCGCCCGGCCGACGTGTTGGACTGGTGCGCTTTAGGTGCTGAAATAAACACGCGACAGCCCAGAAATGTTTTCAGAGTGCTGTGCACTGGAGGTTTTTGTCTTGTGAAGACTTGCCTTGTGCTCCTCCGTGCAGTTTGTTTGTCCTCCTCCAGTGCGGGACAAGCCAACACAAGGGAGCACATTCGCCAACATAAAGGCACGCAACGCGATTTGGAAAGAGGCTCCTTTCCAAAGAGTTGCACACGAACGATTCTTCAGTCCCGCTGGGGGGGCACGGAGCCCCAGCCACACACAGCTTCAAGTAGCGAGTCAGGCGGTGCTGATTTCGCTTGTGGCCCCACCACCCTGAACGTGCCCGATCTCATCTGATCTCAGAAGCTAAGCAGGGTTGGGCCTGGTTAGTACTTGGATGGGAGACCACCTGGGAATACCAGGTGCTGCAAGCTCTTGCTTTTTCGGCCAGCAGGAGTTGCCGTTGGTGCCGTAGGCTTTGGGGGGAAAACCTGGAGGATGGAAAGGTGATCTATAGCCTCATCTCTACAGATGTTTTGTTGCTATGGCATGTGTGTGACCCATATAAAAAAAAAACCCGCTTGTAAAACGAATATCGAAGCTGCCTCTAAATCTGCAAATGAAGATGAGTCGATAAACCACTTGTTTTTCATATAACTATATATATATTCATTTATTACTGATTTCATTCACTGAGCACGGATACAATAGAGGTACAGCCATTCACTGTTTGACATGTCTGCGCTGGTACAGAACCTAGCAATCAGAAAACGGGTGAAACTGTCTTTAGAATTAGCATACAGTACCGAGGCCCCCATGACCAAATAAAGGCTAACCTTGATAATCAGCCTAAATGATGCAGACTACAGCAAAACGACTGACTTTGAAAAGGGAATGAATGTCCGGAAGGAGTAGTGTAACCAGCTTGAAATGCTTCTCCGGACCTCTAACTAAAAGAAACCGGGAACCGGCAGTGGCATCGACTCCTTTCGAACTGGGATCCTATCGCAGCTCGTGGTGGCGTAACTCTTCCGTATCTGATATTGGACCAAGCACATCAGGGGAGAGCGCGAACGCAGTCCCCCACTACCAGAAATGATGCAGTCGAGATTCCCACATTTGGGGAATTCGCAGGGGTCAGCACAGCCGGAGTGCAATGGCCGAGCCTCGCCCTGGGTGAACCTCTTTCTTGATCAAGGTATCTCCCCTGCCAGGTAAGTACAGATGCAGCCATTCAAAGTGCGCGTTACAGACACGTACCGCAGGTGACGTCGCTCAGTATGACGCAAGATGACGCGGGGCACCGCAGTACGTGATTGGTTGACCGACAGGGGCACTCGTGGTCCGTTGGTCTGTCGTGGAAAGACAGTAAACGTCTTTGCTGTGCCCGTTGTAGGTATTGAATTTTACCACTGAAGGGAAATCTTAGTAGCTGAGCATAAAAAGAATAGGAGCATACTGCAACGCGTGTGAAGGCCATAAACGATATTAATTTTGGAACATAAACATACAGTGTATAGCTGGTCTTGGTACTTTAAAGAAAAAAATACACACCAGTATTCCATTTCTCCCTAAACATTTTAAGCTTCGAAGTCTTTAACTAACGCGATACCGGAGTCAACAAGCATACTTTTAGAATTTGATTAAAAGGGAATATAATATGGAATCGCGTATCTAAAGAATTTAATAACGGTATTCGCGTGCTGCGACAGGGCTGTGTAGGGCTGTTTCGCCTGCCTGTTCATGTGAGCTGTCTTGTAGACGTGACTACCAGCTGACAGGTTGTGTTTTCGAATCCAGCTGGTGCTGCACTTTTCTTTTAACAAACATTTCTTCGAAAAAATAGAATAGCGATATTATGGACAATCAATTGACTTTTATATTTCAAAATATCGCAACATGATCGATATTTGCGATATTTTGAACATATCTTCCCTTCTGACAGCGGTGCCTGCTTCTATTGTGTGTGTGTGTGCAACAGAGTAAATTTTTAATAGCGTTTTAAGCGAATAGGTAATTAGATTGCTCGTAAACCTAATCGCTTTTTCTACATAAACACAGCATGATTACTCTCTGAAAATGCTTTTCCTTTATTTTTAAAGTAGGCTCAGATTTCAACTATAGATCGTATTATTATAAACTTTCTTGGAAAAATGTATTTTATGTAAACCATGTTTGCTATTAATTCATTTAGGGCTAAAATACGTTCATTGTCTTCCAATCGAGTCGAGTTGACATTGGAAGCCTGCCACACCCGGACTGTTAAACCAACGCATTAGCACGTCAAAGCCCATTGAGGGTATTGAGCCAGTATTGGCTTTAGTATTCCCCCCCTCTCCCCTCAATTCAATTCAATTCAAGGTGTTTTATTTGCATGACAGATGGGTACAAGCAGTGTTGGGTATGTATATTGTAACGCTTACGGCAGACAGGCACTGTGTAACAGCCGGCGCACCAGAGCAGCGCACCGAGGGAGCGTCTGCATTTATAACTTGGTTTTTAAAATTAGTCAAGCAATATGAAGCATCTTCTTTTACTTTTGAGTCCCTTAAATACATTGAACACAGCTTTCTCACCACTTAAGATTGCTCTTGATACCATCCTTACACAAAGCAGAAGGGAGATTTTAGTGCCTGAGCATAAAAAGAATAGGAGCATACTGCAACGCGTGTGAAGTCCATAAACGATATTAATTTTGGAACTTAAACATTCAGTATATGGCTGGTCTCGGTACTTTAACGAAAACATACACACCAGTATTCCATTTCTCCCTAAACATTTTAAGCATCGAAGTCTTTAACTAACGCGATACCGGAGTCAACAAGCATACTTTTAGAATTTGATTAAAAGGGAATATAATATGGAATCGCGTATCTCAAGAAATTAATATGCAATAACTGAGTCAAGGGACTCAGAGGATCCAAGGCTAGACTGAGTATAATAGGCTTCGGGTTTCTATTGTGACATCTACTGTAAATTACAGAAATGTTAAAAGTAAACAAAATAAAGTAACTAAAATGTGGTCTGAAGTCACCCCTTTAGACACCCCTTTTACTTCACTGGTGTCAGATATGAAAGGCAATAGTCTCCCGTTCTGTCTGCTGTGTGTTGCAGCAGAGGGACTCCCTGCAGCCGAAAGGGGCAGAGTAACTTGCATGCCCTCTAGTACAGTTTACACATGCACGACTTTAAAAGCTAGCAAGACAGGTTTCGATTCACATTAGCTGGCGAGCCTTGTTAAAAAAACGAATGATAATGTAACATGCCACTGTTCATGAACAAAGTTATACTGAGATTTCCTAAGATACGCGATTAAAAAATAAATAAATAAAAATTTGAATCTCCTGCGGAACACATTCCATAAGAATCATTGGTTTTACAGTATATATCGCCTTTAAAGGTGGCTTCTCAAAACGCTTTACGGGATAAAAACAACCAGAACAGCAGCAACAACAATATTGTATTTCGTTGCACTTTGAAAACCAAGTAATAACTTAACTATACAGTACGTGCAAACGTTTCGTATGTTGCTGTCGTGAATGCCTGCGTACCCATAAGTATCTTATTTGCCTTGAGTCTGTCTACAGTATCTCTGTCCCACTACCCCCATCTCTCCCTCAATTCAATTCAAGGTGTTTTATTTGCATGACAGATGGGTACAATTCTTGTTGGGAATGTATACTTTGATATTTACACCCGGTGCGGCACCGAGGGAGCGTCTGCATTTATAACTTGGTTTTTAAAATTAGTCAAGCAATATGAAGCATCTTCTTTTACTTTTGAGTCCCTTAAATACATTGAACACAGCTTTCTCACCATCCTTACACAAAGCAGAAACTGTCCGATGACTCACAGTACAAGTGGAAAGATTACAGATTATAATCGTCTTTAATTTTGCCTGTGGAGTGTATCTTATTAAGCTCTAAATTGCATTTTGAGCGCGGTTTTTTACTTTTTTTTTAAATGCATTTTGGGCGCGGACAGCACATACAAGGGTTAATGAACTGCGCCAAGAAATTTAAAATAGTATTCTTTAGGTGTGAGGGTAGGAGTGGACCGCAGCAGGCATAATCAGCAAACCAGGAAAACAAAGAACAGGACAGGTGAGATGTGTATCCAGAAAGCGAGTGATCAGAAAAAGGAAATGGAAAACGCAGAAAAAGAAAACGCTTTACAGGATAAAAACAATAACAACAGTAGTGGCTGGGCAAACGATTTTTTTTATCGAAATACAAATTGAGATACTGTACTGTATATTGATGTGCATGAACAAAGGTATACTGCAATTTTCCTTAGATACGCGATTAATGCTTCGTAGGAGGAGGCGGTCTTTTCCTCTTGTCTAACAGTCTGTCCACAAACAAAACATTCCTGTTAGACAAAAGGAATTGAAAAAAAACAATTTTGTCAATGAAAACCGGTGTGTGTGTCTCTCCCTGCTGGATGTTCCTCTCACAAACTGCTGAATGAATAAAATAATTTTATTGAAAATGCGTTTGCGATTGTCTGGTATTTAATTTGGTCCCTTTTAACTGTTTTTCGATCTACTGTATTGCTTTGAGATGCCACTTTTAAAGGCGATATGTAAAATAAAGTTTTTTTTATTATTGTTATAGAGAAACATGATCAGATTTTCCCTGGTTCAGAAAAAAGATCTAAAGTGCTACACATAACTTTCTTAATTCGATGTATTTAAAGCAGTGAACTACTGTAGGTGTCACATAACATTCAGAAATACAATCACGTATTTGACAAATAAAAACGATTATAATCTAATCCTTCCACGTTTGATCCCAAAATCCCAAGAAATATAAATCTTGACGGGTAGAAAGCTATGCTGAAAGTTTATTAAGATGCTTAGAAGACAAAGATACTGTATCAATTTATGTTGCATTAGCCTGATTATGATTACAAAACACATATAATTAAACACGCGTTTGCGATTTAAATCAGAACACGATTTAAATCAATATCGATTCCATATTATATTAGCAGAAAAGCTTAAAACTACCACTTTTTCACACGCTATTTCACATGCTAGTTAAATACTTCGATGCTTAAAATCGTTAGGGAGAAATGGAATACCGGTGTGTATTTTTCCTTTAAAGTGCCGATTCCTGGAATCTGACTGGCTGACACCCCTCTGAAGTGGTTCCATAAAATCTGGTATACGGAAAAGAAAGCGTTGATAAATACAAGTGTCTTTTAATACACTCTTTGCTGTGCTCTTGAGGATCCTTGTGATGTTTTGAGCTCTAGTTGAATGATAAGTGTCGCATTTTAAATCATTTTCGTAGTTAGAAATTATGAAACGCCCTGTTAAAAGCTAGGAAGTTTTTATGCCCGTTGAAGTAAAACAAAATGCCTGACAAAGTATGGCTTGGACAGATTCCAAGTGTTTGTACAAATGTGCTAAAGAAATAATACTTTGACTATACAGCTTGTCTAAAGTCATCCATTATTAATACTATTAGTAATATCTTCAGTAAAGGCTTTGATGCATAAATATTTCTGATAAAGGTAGGTTGTGTACTTTTGTCCAACTGAGCAATCTTGCTTTCATAAAATATACCAACATTTTAATGACTGATGATTAACATGCTGTAATACACAGTTCAAAATTAAAGGCTCAAATGCTGTACATGAGAGGTTAAGCTCCCCCTGGCGGTTTTACAAGGCGACGCCGGATAGTTAACCACGTGACACCACGTTAACTGCGTCATACCGCGTGATACTGTGACACGCCCACCGGGATATGCCGCGAAATACCTCACGCATTTTGAATGGCTGCATCTGTATGAGCTGTACAAGTCCCTGCAAGCGGCCCGCACCCACAGCACAAATCGCGCAGCCTAGGCCAGCTCCTCGCCCCGCACGCCACCGCCTCCTGCTGGGCCCACTCTTTCGCACACTCACACGCCACCCTAACACTCAAAAGTGTGGGCAAAACGAGAAGACGAGCGCGCCGTTTCCTACACATCTGCAGTCGCCATTGCGCATTCGCAGCATGTCCCGGGACGCAATTCGGCCTCATTTGCATAACACCAGACCGGCAGATCGCTACGCAAGCTCGCGTCGTGCGCCTGCCACACACCGAACAAACACCAGAGCCTTTTCAGCAATTTCCAAAAAACGGGCCTGCTCGCCTGCCCACAAGGCTCCGTCTCTTACCCGCTCTCCAGAGCCTGCTGCCTTCTGTGCTGTTCTCTCGGCACCGCTGCAGCGCACACAACTCCTGCAGCGCGGGGAGAAAGTTTCCACGCTCCGCCGCAGGGAAGGCTCGCTCCGTGCGCACACGTCCTTTCAATGCCAGTTCAACAAGTGCTCCGCATTAGCAGCGTCGGGGCTCCGGCGTGTCGCACCTCACCTCACCTCGCACAGCCCCCTCCTTGAATGTCTGGCGCTGGGCATGCCCCGCTCTCCTCCACCTTATCTTATCGCGTGTGACCACCGACAATGGCCACAACGCCTGGGAATGGCACCTGTAAAGTGTTAATTGGGGCACAGGAACAGCCCGTCTCGTCTCGGGGGCCGGCTTCAAAGACAATACAGCAAACACAGCGGGGCGGGGGAAGAAGACGACACGACACATGCAGGTACATTCAGCTCCGGCGGGAACGAGTCATTTGTCGGTCTTTTCAAGTGCTGGGAGCCGAGTAATCCTTCGCTTGTATCATTTCTCCCCGGTGACTAGATCTCACCCTGCGACTCTCGACTGGGCTCACCCACGGCAGCCCAGCAGGTGTGAGCCTAGCCGGCACCCGGATGGGAGATTCCCCCCGGAAAAGCTCAGGTTGCTGCTGCTCCTGCAAGAGGTGTGACTGGGACCAGTAGGGAGCGCTCACCCTGCGCTCTGTGTGGCTTTCTTATGCCCCAGCATCCTGAGGGCGACACTCTGCTGCACAAACAGGCGCCGTCCTTCGGGGGAGGCGTAAAACCGAGGTCCCGACCCTCCTTGGCCATTAAGAAATCCCAAGGCGTCTCTCAAAAAGAGACGCCGGGGGTGTCACTCTGGTGTTAGTGTTCCCCTTTACCAATCAGTCGGGGTCTCCTCCTAATCCCCGTCTCATATGTAACAATCAATGACGAGGTCCCCCTGTCCCGCGATATTGTACTTGTCTCCTGGCCGCTGGCTGGCGCCGTGAGATTTAGTACTTGCGCAAGAGACCGGGGGCAGAGCGCGAACGCGGTCCCCCGCCCCCCACAAAGTGTGCGCTCCAGGTTCCCTCTCGGGGCTCTGCAACACAGCGGAAAGGCAGCGAGAAGGAGCCTCCTGCTCTGACGCCGCAAGGCCACAAGAGGGCGGAGGCGCCGCGCGCCCGGCCGACGTGTTGGACTGGTGCGCTTTAGGTGCTGAAATAAACACGCGACAGCCCAGAAATGTTTTCAGAGTGCTGTGCACTGGAGGTTTTTGTCTTGTGAAGACTTGCCTTGTGCTCCTCCGTGCAGTTTGTTTGTCCTCCTCCAGTGCGGGACAAGCCAACACAAGGGAGCACATTCGCCAACATAAAGGCACGCAACGCGATTTGGAAAGAGGCTCCTTTCCAAAGAGTTGCACACGAACGATTCTTCAGTCCCGCTGGGGGGGCACGGAGCCCCAGCCACACACAGCTTCAAGTAGCGAGTCAGGCGGTGCTGATTTCGCTTGTGGCCCCACCACCCTGAACGTGCCCGATCTCATCTGATCTCAGAAGCTAAGCAGGGTTGGGCCTGGTTAGTACTTGGATGGGAGACCACCTGGGAATACCAGGTGCTGCAAGCTCTTGCTTTTTCGGCCAGCAGGAGTTGCCGTTGGTGCCGTAGGCTTTGGGGGGAAAACCTGGAGGATGGAAAGGTGATCTATAGCCTCATCTCTACAGATGTTTTGTTGCTATGGCATGTGTGTGACCCATATAAAAAAAAAACCCGCTTGTAAAACGCATATCGAAGCTGCCTCTAAATCTGCAAATGAAGATGAGTCGATAAACCACTTGTTTTTCATATAACTATATATATATTCATTTATTACTGATTTCATTCACTGAGCACGGATACAATAGAGGTACAGCCATTCACTGTTTGACATGTCTGCGCTGGTACAGAACCTAGCAATCAGAAAACGGGTGAAACTGTCTTTAGAATTAGCATACAGTACCGAGGCCCCCATGACCAAATAAAGGCTAACCTTGATAATCAGCCTAAATGATGCAGACTACAGCAAAACGACTGACTTTGAAAAGGGAATGAATGTCCGGAAGGAGTAGTGTAACCAGCTTGAAATGCTTCTCCGGACCTCTAACTAAAAGAAACCGGGAACCGGCAGTGGCATCGGCTCCTTTCGAACTGGGATCCTATCGCAGCTCGTGGTGGCGTAACTCTTCCGTATCTGATATTGGACCAAGCACATCAGGGGAGAGTGTGAACGCAGTCCCCCACTACCAGAAATGATGCAGTCGAGATTCCCACATTTTTTTCTCTTATAAAATATACTTTAATCAGAAAAAAAACATCGCAAAAGTACACGTCTCACACATTAATTCTCCAAAAAACAACGGCGGAACGGCGGTGATTGTCCGTTATCAATCGTTGCAAGGGTGGGCGGATTTGCGCTATTATGAGAGTCCCTCCAAACCCTACCACTTGCTGTCAAACATTAATCCCTGTACAGGGTCCATAGTCCTTTCCAGCGCTCCTTTGCCGTGGGGAAACCCCATTTGGCAACGTCGCGCTTCATCCTCCTCCTGAGGTCCGCCAGGATCCTCTCCTCCAGCTCCCTCGCTCCCCACTCGATGTTGTGCCGGATGAGATTGTTCCTCGCGTCCCACAGGCCTTTCTTTGTGAGGGACAGCAGCAGCCACATCAGGAACTGCGTCCCCTTGTCCACTCTGGTAGGTGCCAGCCCCAGCAGAATGTACTGGTAACTGAGCACCGCACCCGTCTCCAGGAGTTGCATGGTGTTGTCCATTCTGCCCCACACCGCCTTGGCGAAGGGGCAGCTCCAGAACACGTGCTCCTGAGTCTCCTCGACGAAACACGTGTCCCAGGGGCAATGCGGATTCCTGGTATGCGAGTGTCTGTAGAGAACCTCTCAGGTGGCCAGTCTCTTGTGTACGGCCATCCAGTTGAGGTCCTTTAGTTGATTGTCCAGTTCTTTAGGCTGCGTCCTTTCCCAGACTTGTCTGGGAACTTGCAGCCTTTCGTCGGCGACCAGATGCCCCCTTACCTCTTTGTACAGAGCTCTGTGGTTGGTGCAGAGCTCCGGCTGTCTCGTGGCCTCGTACCTCCTGCTCCACTTGACAGCGTGGGTGTAGAACTTCGGTCGCCTCTCTGCCTTGGGCCCAGTGTTTGACCACTGGACCAAGTGCCTCATCGGGATGGAGAGCCACAGCCTGACAAAGTACTGGTACTTGTGGCCGATGGGCTCCCGCAGCGCCCGACAGAGGTTGCAGAAAAAGATGCAGTCGAGTTTCAGGGGGAAATGAGGGACATCTCGACCCCCTTCCTCGACCGGTTGACACATCCGGTTTCTCGTGATGTACTCGTACTTGCCGCCCCAGACGAAGCCGAAGATCATCCCATGCAGCGCTCGTCTGAGTCTGGCCGGCAGCGGGTATACCACCGCCAGGTAAACCAAAGCCGACAGGACGTCTGCTTTCAGCACCATCACTTTCCCTGTGTAGGACAGCGACCGCGTTTTCCACAGACCCAGCTTCGCGTTCACCTTGGATATCCTCTCAGTCCAGTTGTTGGTCTCGTTGTCCTGGCTCTGGAAGGAAACCCCCAGTATTCTGAGGGGCTCCGTGCAGAGCTCGAGACCCTCCGGCGCCGTCGTCCTGTGCTTCCAGGGCCCGAAGAACTTCAGTTTGCTCTTTCGGCGGTTGAGCTTCGATCCCGAGGCTCTGGAGTATTGCTCCATGACCTGCAGGGCCCTCCTCAACCCCCTGTCCGACCTCAGGAACAGCGTCGTGTCGTCGGCGTACTGGGAGATCTTCAGGGTTTCCCCCACGCCTCCCGGTATCTCCAGGCCGTCGATGACAGGGTCCCGTCTCACCGCCTCTGCTAAGGGCTCTGTGAAGAGAACATAGGTTTCCCCCAGGTTTCCGTTCACGTTCACTCTGCTGCCCACGTCAGAGTACAGAATCTGAATCCAGCGGCTGAAACTCTCTCCGAAACCGAAGCGTTCCAGCACCCTGAACAGATAGCTGTGGTTCACTCTGTCGAAGGCTTTCTCCTGGTCCAGGCTGACCACCATCATGGGCACGTTCCGGTCCTCGGCCCAGGCGATGGCGTCTCTGGTCAGCTGGAGGTTCCAGCTGACGGATCGCCCCTCCACCCCGCACGTCTGGTCGCTGTGGATGATGTGGGGGAGGGCGGTTCTCAGTCTGCCGGTCAGGAGCTTGGACAGGATCTTTACGTCCACGCAGAGCATCGTGATCGGCTTCCAGTTTTTGAGGTCGGCGGCGTCTCCTCCCTTGAAGAGCAGGGAGATGACGCCCTCCCTCATGGTGTCTCCGAGTTTCCCCTGGCGGAAGATCTCCTGCGCCACTTCCACCAGATCTGCCGCCAGGGTGTCCCAGAAGCAGGTGTAGAATTCGTTGGGGAGTCCGTCCGGCCCCGGCACCTTGCCATTCTCCATGGACAAGAGCGCCGCCTTCAGCTCCTCGGCTGTGATCGGACCCTCCAAGTCCTCCCTCACCTCCTCCGGTACTCGTGCCTTGAGCCCCTCCAGAAAAGCATCGCCTGCCTCCACCTCCGTCTGCTTTTCTGAAAAGAGCTCCTTGTAGAAAGCGGTGGCCGCTTCTACTTTGTCGCTCTCGTCCAGCATTTCCTCTCCATCTCCCCGTCTCAGGCTGTGGATCACCCTCTTTTTCTGGGCTCCTCGGACCTGATTGAAGAAATAGGAGGAACAGGTTTCATTATTCTCATAATGCTCCCTTTGTGCCTTGACCAGGAAAGCCTTGGCTTTCTCGGTGTGCAGTTTGCGGAGCCTCTCCTTCAGGTCCTGTGCCCGGGCTGAATTGAAGGCTCCTCCCCCTTTAGCCGAGCTGTACTCCTCCTCGAGTTGCCTCTGGAGTCGTGCAGCTTCCTTCCTCTCCCTGGCCGCCTTCCGTCTGCAGTACGTCTGCACCAGGGTTTCGGTCCTGTCCTTCACCGACTCCCACCATTCCACCACAGAGCTGTAGCCGTCCCTCAGGTCGACCCAGCTCGCGTAGTCTTTCCGGAACAGTGCCCTGAAGTCGTCTTCCTCCAGTATCTTCCTCCGAATGCCGGCAGGCCGGTGTTAGCCACCACCGTCAAGCGCTCGTGGTCGGAATACCACGCCGGGGACACCGTCTCCGACTCCAGGGAGCAGGTCGTGTGCAGGAAGATGTAGTCCAGGCGGCTGCACACTCCCCGGGAGTTCTTCCAGGTCGTTCCGGCGTCGTTAGGGCGGCACCGTCTGAAGCCGTCTACCAGGGAGAACTGCTTGAGTAGCGACTCCAGCTCTGCCGAGCTAGCGTCGCTCCCCTTCTCCCGGTCGACGTTGAAGTCCCCGCCGAGCACCACCTGTCTGTTGGTGGTGCAGCAGCTGGCCAGGTCAGCAAACACTTCCTTCCGGATGGAGGGTTCCGTCGGAGCGTAGACGTTAATCGCTCTCAACTTCTGCCCCCTCCAGTCGATGTCTGCAACCAGGATCCGGCTCTGCACCACCGAGAAGGAGGAAACCAGCTCCATCTCTGGGTTTCCGAGGAGGATTCCCACTCCGGAAGAGTGGACCCCTCCTACGCTCCAGCATGATTCTCCCTTCGTCCATTCCCTGGTGAATGTCAGCCTGTCGCTTTCATCCTTCAGGTGGACCTCCTGTAAGAAACAAACTGAGAAAGACTTTGAGGCCAGATCATGAAAGACTCCCCGTCTTTTCACTGGGTCTCTCAGCCCTCTCACGTTGGTTGTTAGGAAGGTGAGTTTCACAGTCATGATTAAACTAGTGAAAGTTAAACCTCCTCTCTGTACTTACAGTTGAAACTTGGGAGTCTACATCTGGGCACTGTTTAGCCTAGATGTAACTCCTCTCGTTCGGGTCCTGGGGGGAATATGCTGGGCTCCCTCCAGGTCTCGCTGGGGACTGAAATGTAAACATGCTGGACAGGTCCAGCCCTACCATCAGTCCGGGCTCCAGGGCAGCCTCGAAGTAATCCTCGTCTTCCTCAAGGATACTCTCCGCCACCGCTTCGGGAAGACTCCTTTCTTCACTTTTTCCGGGAGTTTCGGGAACCTCCAGTTTCTTCTGGGCCTCGGGGGAGGGGGGCTCCAATTCCTGGGCTTCCTCTTCCTGTTGTTGTTCCTGGGCCTTGGGGGAGGGGGTTCCGACTTCCTGTGCTGCCTCTTCCTGTTGCCCCTGGGCCTCGGGGGAGGGGTTTACCTCTTCCTGGGCTGCCTCCTCCTGTTGTCCGTGGGACTCGGGGGAGGGGGGTTCCGTTGTTACTTCCTGTCGTCCTTGGGCCTCGGGGGGGAGGGTTTCCATTTCCTGGGCTGCCTCCTCCGGTTGTTCCTGGGCCTCGAGGGAAGAAAGTTCCGTTTCCTCTAGGGCGAGGAAACGGTTTTCCCTTACCACTCTTTTTTTTGTCCTTCCGAAGGTGGGTCCACCCTGGGTCTCTTCTCCCGCTTTCGCTTTCCCTTTTTGCTGGGAGTTATCCAGGGCTCTTCCTCCGGTCGGCCATTTTGTCCTTCTTCCTGGCGGCCATCTTGTGGCACCGATGCGGCTGGGGGTGTGGCCTCGGCAGTTTCGGTCCTCAGCGGGGGAGGTGCGGGTTCTTTGTTCTCACCCCTCTCCCTTTGTCTGGAGACCGGTTTCTGCCTGCTGGCTTCCACCACCTGCGCAAACGAAGGTTTGCTTACCTTGCATTGGCGAAGGAGGTGTCCCTCGGCGCCGCATCCGTCGCACTTTTTGGCTGCCCGGCAGGTTTTTGCCAGGTGCCCGTCCTCATTGCAGTTGTGACATCTGACGATGTCACATGTGTTGGCTTTGTGGCCGGACTGTCTGCACTTGCTGCAAAAATCCGGCATCCTGGGGTAGTAAAGGTACCCCCTGTCGGCTCCGATGTTGAAGCGAGCCGGGGGGTGCTGGAAACCGTCGACGCCCTCTGGGTCCTCTTTCAGGAGGACTCGGTACTGGCGTTTGCCGTACCAGACGCCTTCGTCCCTGACCTCTGTTGGTTTTCCCACCACGGTTACATACCTCCCTAGGTACGCTGTTATCCGTTCTGTAGGTACATAGGGGTTGTATGTGCAAACCGTGATGGTCCTCTGGTTCGTCTTCCTCATAGGCTCCGGCCTGAAATCAGAGAAACCGTGGTGCTTACCTTTTTCCCTGATCAGTCTCGTTGCCTTTTCGTATGAGGCGTCCGTGGCCATGTAGGCTTCCATGTATCTCTCTGCCTTGTTGTCCTGGAGGCAGTAGAGATCTCCAGCCACCAACTGCAAGATCCCTCTCAGGAAAGTCATAAAGAAGGTCTTCGCAAGTCGGCATCGTCTCGGTCTTCTTGGTCCAGTGGAACCGGATCAGTGTCCTCTTGTCTGCCATCTCTGAGGGAGAAAAAAAAAGGGAAAAAAGGAGGGAAAGCGGGAGAGCAAAGGGAGCTAAAGAAGCGGCGAGGGAGCCCTGGCCTTTGTCCTTGGGGGCAGAGCCCAGAGAGGTGCAGGCGCAGGAGGAGAGAGAGAGAGGAGAGCGGAAAGTGCTTCCGGGTCTCGAGGAAGAAAGCAAGCACCGCGGGCAGGCCACGTGTACCTGCTCCCAGCCAAGAGGCCAAGGAGGCAGAGAGGAGAGAGCGAGAGAGAGAGGGAGCGGATAGCGCTTCCAAGTCTCGAGGAAGAAAGGAGGCACCGCGGGCAGGCCACGTATATCTACTCCCAGCCAAGAGGCCAAGGTGGCAAAGAGAGAGAGAGAGAGAGCGCGGATAGTGCTTCCGAGTCTCGAGGAAGAAAGCAAGCACCGCGGGCAGGCCACGTGTACCTACTCCCAGCCAAGAGGCCAAGGAGGCAGAGAGAGAGAGAGAGAGAGAGCGAGAGAGAGAGGGAGCGGATAGCGCTTCCGAGTCTCGAGGAAGAAAGCAGGCACCGCGGGCAGGCCACGTGTACCTACTCCCAGCCAAGAGGCCAAGGAGGCAGAGAGAGAGGGAGAGAGAGAGAGCGAGAGAGAGAGGGAGCGGATAGCGCTTCCGAGTCTCGAGGAAGAAAACAGGCACCGCGGGCAGGCCACGTATACCTACTCCCAGCCAAGAGACCAAGGAGGCGGAGCAAGAGAAAGGGGGAGGGGAGAAGAGAGGAGAGAGCAGAGAGAAAGAACGTTGCTGGCGGATCCCACCCTGCTCAGCTGCTGCTTGGCCTTAACCCCTTACGCTCAACCTAGAGCGATACCAGCTCAAGCACTCTTCAGGATCTTCGATCGCCTTCTAGACCTTTAGAAAGACAAGAACTGCGGGCATGCCACTTGAACTTGATCTTAGCCAAAAGGCCGGGAAGCGAGAGGAGAACGCACGAACGCAGTCCCCCACTACCAGAAATGATGCAGTCGAGAGTCCCACTTTTGGGAAATTCGCAGGGGTCAGCACAGCCAAAGTGCAATGGCCGAGCCTCGCCCTGGGTGAACCACCTTCTTGATCAAGGTATCACCCCTGCCAGGTAAGTATGAGCTGTACAAGCCCCTGCAAGCGGCCCGCACCCACAGCACAAATCGCGCAGCCTAGGCCAGCTCCTCGCCCCGCACACCACCGCCTCCTGCTGGGCCCACTCTTTCGCACACTCACACGCCACCCTAACACTCAAAAGTGTGGGCAAAACGAGAAAACGAGCGCGCCGTTTCCTACACATCTGCAGTCGCCATTGCGCATTCGCAGCATGTCCCGGGACGCAATTTGGCCTCATTTGCATAACACCAGACCGGCAGATCGCTACGCAAGCTCGCGTCGTGCGCCTGCCACACACCGAACAAACACCAGAGCCTTTTCAGCAATTTCCAAAAAACGGGCCTGCTCGCCTGCCCACAAGGCTCCGTCTCTTACCCGCTCTCCAGAGCCTGCTGCCTTCTGTGCTGTTCTCTCGGCACCGCTGCAGCGCACACAACTCCTGCAGCGCGGGGAGAAAGTTTCCACGCTCCGCCGCAGGGAAGGCTCGCTCCGTGCGCACACGTCCTTTCAATGCCAGTTCAACAAGTGCTCCGCATTAGCAGCGTCGGGGCTCCGGCGTGTCGCACCTCACCTCACCTCGCACAGCCCCCTCCTTGAATGTCTGGCGCTGGGCATGCCCCGCTCTCCTGCACCTTATCTTATCGCGTGTGACCACCGACAATGGCCACAACGCCTGGGAATGGCACCCGTAAAGTGTTCATTGGGGCACAGGAACAGCCCGTCTCGTCTCGGGGGCCGGCTTCAAAGACAATACAGCAAACACAGCGGGGCGGGGGAAGAAGACGACACGACACATGCAGGTACATTCAGCTCCAGCGGGAACGAGTCATTTGTCGGTCTTTTCAAGTGCTGGGAGCCGAGTAATCCTTCGCTTGTATCGTTTCTCCCCGGTGACTAGATCTCACCCTGCGACTCTCGACTGGGCTCACCCACGGCAGCCCAGCAGGTGTGAGCCTAGCCGGCACCCGGATGGGAGATTCCCCCCGGAAAAGCTCAGGTTGCTGCTGCTCCTGCAAGAGGTGTGACTGGGACCGGTAGGGAGCGCTCACCCTGCGCTCTGTGTGGCTTTCTTATGCCCCAGCATCCTGATGGCGACACTCTGCTGCACAAACAGGCGCCGTCCTTCAGGGGAGGCGTAAAACCGAGGTCCCGACCCTCCTTGGCCATTAAGAAATCCCAAGGCGTCTCTCAAAAAGAGACGCCGGGGGTGTCACTCTGGTGTTAGTGTTCCCCTTTACCAATCAGTCGGGGTCTCCTCCTAATCCCCGTCTCATATGTAACAATCAATGACGAGGCCCCCCTGTCCCGCGATATTGTACTTATCTCCTGGCCGCTGGCTGGCACCGTGAGATTTAGTACTTGCGCAAGAGACCGGGGGCAGAGCGCGAACGCGGTCCCCCGCCCCCACAAAGTGTGCGCTCCAGGTTCCCTCTCGGGGCTCTGCAACACAACGGAAAGGCAGCGAGAAGGAGCCTCTTGCTCTGACGCCGCAAGGCCACAAGAGGGCGGAGGCGCCGCGCGCCCGGCCGACGTGTTGGACTAGTGCGCTTCATGTGCTGAAATAAACACGCGGCAGCCCAGAAATGTTTTCAGAGTGCTGTGCACTGGAGGTTTTTGTCTTGTGAAGACTTGCCTTGTGCTCCTCCGTGCATTTTTTTTGTCCTCCTCCAGTGCGGGACAAGCCAACACAAGGGAGCACATTCGCCAACATAAAGGCACGCAACGCGATTTGGAAAGAGGCTCCTTTCCAAAGAGTTGCACACGAACGATTCTTCAGTCCCGCTCGGGGGGCACGGAGCCCCAGCCACACACAGCTTCAAGTAGCGAGTCAGGCGGTACCGCTTTCGCTTGCGGCCCCACCACCCTGAACGCGCCCGATCTCGTCTGATCTCGGAAGGTAAGCAGGGTCGGGCCTGGTTAGTACTTGGATGGGAGACTGCCTGGGAATACCAGGTGCTGCAAGCTCTTGCTCTCTCGGCCAGCAGGAGTTGCCGTTGGTGCCGTAGGCTTTGGGGGGAAAACCTGGAGGATGGAAAGGTGATCTATAGCCTCATCTCTACAGATGTTTTGTTGCTATGGCATGTGTGTGACCCATATACAAAAAAACCCGCTTGTAAAACGAATATCGAAGCTGCCTCTAAATCTGCAAATGAAGATGAGTCGATAAACCACTTGTTTTTCATATAACTATACATATATTCATTTATTACTGATTTCATTCACTGACCACGGATACAATAGAGGTACAGCCATTCACTGTTTGACATGTCTGCACTGGTACAGAACCTAGCAATCAGAAAACAGGTGAAACTGTCTTTAGAATTAGCATACAGTACCGAGGCCCCCATGACCAAATAAAGGCTAACCTTGATAATCAGCCTAAATGATGCAGACTACAGCAAAACGGCTGACTTTGAAAAGGGAATGAATGTCCGGAAGGAGTGTAACCTGCTTGAAATGCTTCTCCGGACCTCTAACTAAAAGAAACCGGGAACCGACAGTGGCATCGACTCCTTTCGAACTGGGATCCTATCGCAGCTCGTGGTGGCGTAACTCTTCCGTATGAGGAAGTCTGAGGAACAGTGAGCCTGTCTCTCAATAATAAAAATACAGTTTGTGATCTCCTATCCCAGCTTGAGGAACAGACCGTGAGACTGTCTCTCAATAATAATAATAATACAGTGTGAGATCTCCTGTCCCAGCCTGAGGAACAGACAGTAAACCTGTCTCTCAATAATAATAAACCAGTGTGTGATCTCCTGTCTTAGCCTGGGGAACACTGAGCCTGTCTCTCAATACTAATAATATAGTGTGTGATTTCCTGCCCCAGCTAGAGGAACAGACAGTGAGCCTGTCTCTCAAAGATATTAATAATACAGTGTGTGACCTCCTGTCCCAGCTTGGGGAACAATAAGCCAGACTCTCAGCAATTATGATACAGTGTGATCTACTGTCCCAGCCTGAGGAACAGTGAGTTTATCTGTCAATAATAATAATACAGTGTGATCCCCTGTCCCAGCATGAGGAAGAGTGAGCTTGTCTCTCAATAATAATAATACAGTATGATCTCCTGTCCCAGTCAGAGGAACAGTGAGCCTGTCTCTCAATAATAATAATACAGTGTGTGGATCTCCTGTCCCAGCCTGAGGAACAGACAGTGAGCCTGTCTCTCAATATTAATGATACAGTGTAATCTCCTGTCCCAGCCTGAGGAACAGTGAGCCTGTCTCTCAATAATAATAACCTAGTGTGGAATGTCCTGTCCCAGTGTGAGGAACAAACCGTGAGCATGTGTCTCAATAATAATAGAACAGTGCTTGATCTCCAGTCCCAGCCAGAGGAACAGTGAGCCAAACTCTCAATAATAATAATACAGTGTGATCTACTTTCCCAGCCTGAGGAACAGACAGCGAGCCTGTCTCTCAATAATAATAATAAAGTGTGTGACCTCCTGTCCCAGCTTGGGGAACAGTAAGCCAGACTCTCAACAATAATAATACAGTGTGATCTACTGTCCCAGCCTAAGGAACAGTGAGCTTGTCTCTCAATAATATTAATACAGTATGATCTCCTGTCCCAGCCTGAGGAACAGGCAGTGAACCTGTCTTTCAATAATAATAATAACACAGTGTGTGACTTCCTCTCCCAGCATGAGGAACAGACAGTGAGCCTGTCTCTCAATAAGAATAATAATAAAGTGTGTGACCTCCTGTCCCAGCCTGAGGAACAGCGAGCCTGTCTCTCAATAATAATAATACAGTGTGTCATCTCCTTTCCCAGAGTGAGGAACAGTGAGCTTGTCTCTTAATAATAATAATACAGTGTGATCTCCTGTCCCAGCCTGAGGAACAGGTAGCCTGTCTCTCAATAATAATAATAATACAGTGTGTGATCTCCTGTCTTAGCCTGAGGAACAGACAGTGAACCTGTCTCTAAATAATAATAACCTTGTGTGGAATGTCCTGTCCCAGTCTGAGGAACAAACAGTCAGCATGTCTCTCAATAACAATAGAACAGGGTGTGATCTCCAGTCCCAGCAAGAGGAACAAACAGTGAGCCTGTCTCTCAATAATAAAAATACAGTGTGTGATCTCCTATCCCAGCCTGAGGAACAGACAGTGAGCCTGTCTCTCAATAATAATAATAATACAGTGTGTGATCTGTTGTTCCAGCCTGAGGAAAAGACAGTGAGCCCGTCTCTCAATAATAATAATACAGTGTGTGACCTCCTGTCCCACCCTGGAGAACAGTGAGTTTATCAGTCAATAATAATAATACAGTGTGATCTCCTGTCCCACCCTGAGGAACAGTGAGCCTGTCTAATAATAAAAATAATACAGTGTGTGATCTCCTATCCCAGCCTGAGGAACAGACAGTAAGCCTATCTATCAAAGATAATAATAATACAGTGTGTGACCTCCTGTCCCAGCTTGGGGAACAATAAGCTAGACTCTCAGCAATTATAATACAGTGTGATCTACTGTCCCAGCCTGAGGAACAGTGAGCTTGTCTCTCAATAATAATAATACAGTATGATCTCTTGTCCCAGTCTGAGGAACAGTAAGCCTGTCTCTCAATAATAATAATACAGTGTGTGGATCTCCTGTCCCAGCCTGAGGAACAGACAGTGAGCCTGTCTCTCAATAATAATAATACAGTGTGTGACCTCCTGTCCCAGCCTGAGGAACAGTGAGCCTGTCCCTCAATAATAATAATACAGTGTGTCATCTCCTGTCCCAGCTTGAAGAACAGTGAGCTTCTCTCTCAATTATAATACAGTGTGATCTACTGTCCCAGCATGAGGAAGAGTGAGCTTGTCTCTCAATAATAATAATACAGTGTGTGGATCTCCTGTCCCAGCCTGAGGAACAGACAGTGAGCCTGTCTCTCAATAATAATAATACAGTGTGTGACCTCCTGTCCCAGCCTGAGGAACAGTGAGCCTGTCCCTCAATAATAATAATACAGTGTGTCATCTCCTGTCCCAGCTTGAAGAACAGTGAGCTTCTCTCTCAATAATAATACAGTGTGATCTCCTGTCCCAGCCTGAGGAACAGTGAACCTGTCTCTCAATAATAATAACCTTGTGTTGAATGTCCTGTCCCAGTCTGAGGAACAAACAGTGAGCATATCTCTCAATAACAGTAGAACAGTGTGTGATCTCCAGTCCCAGCAAGAGGAACAAACAGTGAGCCTGTCTCTCAATAATAAAAATACAGTGTGTGATCTCCTGTCCCAACCTGAGGAACAGACAGTGAGCCTGACTCTCAATAATAATAATACAGTGTGATGTCTCTTGTCCCAGCCTGAGGAACAGACAGTGAGGCTTTCTCTCAATAGTAATAATACAGTGTGATCTACTGTCCCAGCCTGCGGAACAGTGAGTTTATCTGTCAATAATAATAATACAGTCTGTGATCCCCTGTCCCAGCCTGAGGAACACACAGCGAGCCTGTATTTCAATAGTAATAACTCAGTGTGTGATCTCCTGTCCCAGCCTGAGGAACAGACAGCGAGCCTGTCTTTCAATAATAATAATACATTGTGTGATCTCCTGTCCCAACCTGAGGAACTGACAGTGAGCCTGTCTCTCAATAATAATAATACAGTGTGTGATCTCCTGTCCCAGCTTGAGGAACAGACAGTGAGCCTGTCTCTCAGAAATAATAATACAGTGTTTGATCTCCTGTTCCAGCCTGAGGAAGAGACAGTGAGCCTGCCTCTCAATAATAATAATACAGTGTGAGATCTCCTGTCCCAGCCTGGGGAACACACAGCGATCCTGTCTTTCAATAATAATAATTCAGTGTGTGATCTCCTGTCCCAGCCTGAGGAACAGAAAGTGATCCTGTCTCTCAATAATAGTAATCCAGTGTGGGATGTCCTGTCCCAGTGTGAGGAACAAGGAGTGAGCATGTCTCTCAATAATAATAAAACAGTGTGTGATCTCCGGTCCTAGCCAGAGGAAGAGACAGTGAGCCTGCCACTCAATAATAATAATACAGTGTGTGATCTCCTGTCCCAGGCAGGGGAACAGACAGTAAACCTGTCTCTCAATAATAATAATCCAGTTTGTGATCTCCTGTCCCAGCCTGAGGAACAGTGAGCTTGTCTCTCAATAATAATAATACATTGTGAGATCTCCTGTACTAGCCTGAGGAACAGACGGTGAACTTGTCTCTCAATAATAATAATACAGTGTGATCTACTGTAGCAGCCTGAGGAACAGTGAGCCTGTCACTCAATAATTATAATACAGTGTGTGACCTCCTGTCCCAGCCTGAGGAACAGTGAGCCTGTCTCTCAATATTAATAGAACAGTGTTTGATCTCCAGTCCCAGCCTGAGGAACAAACAGTGAGCCTCTCTCTCAATAATAATAATACAGTGTGTCATCCCCTGTCCCAGCCTGAGGAACAGTAACCTTGTCTCTCAATAATATTAATACAGTGTGTGATCTCCTATCCCAGCCTGAAGAACAGAGAGTGAGCCTGTCTCTCAGTAATAATAATACAGTGTGTCATCCCCTGTCCCAGCCTGAGGAACAGTAACCTTGTCTCTCAGTAATAATAATACAGTGTGTGATCTCCTGTCCCAGTCCAAAGGAAGAGACAGTGAGCCTGTCTCTCAATAATATTAATAAACTGTGTGATCTCCTGTCCAAGCCTGAGAAACAGACAATGAGCCTGTCTCTCAATAATAATACCGTGTGTGATCTTCTGTTTGAGTATGGGGAACAGAAAGTGAGCCTGTCTCTCAGTAATAATAATATAGTGTGTGATCCACTGTCACAGCCTGGGGAACAGTGAACCAGACTCTCAATAATAATAATACAGTGAGATCTCCTGTCCCAGCCAGAGGAACAGTGAGCCTGTCTCTCAATAATAAAAATACAGTTTGTGATCTCCTATCCCAGCCTGAGGAACAGACAGTGAGCCTGTCTCTCAATAATAATAATACAGTGTGAGACGTCCTGTCCCAGCCTGAGGAACAGACAGTAAACCTTTCTCTCAATAATAATAATCCAGTGTGTGATCTCCTGTCTTAGCCTGGGGAACACTGAGCCTGTCTCTCAATACTAATAATATATTGTGTGATTTCCTGCCCCAGCCAGTGGAACAGACAGAGAGCCTTTCTCTCAATAATAATAAAAATACAGTGTGTGATCTGTTGTCCCAGCCTGAGGAACAGACAGTGAGCCTGTCTCTCACAATAATACAGTGTGTCACCTCCTGTCCCAGCCTGAGGAACAGTGAGCCAGACTCTCAATAATCATAATACAGTTTGATCTACTGTCCCAGCCTCTGGAAGAGTGAGCCTATCTCTCAATAATAAAAATACAGTGTGTGATCTCCTATCCCAGCCAGGGGAACAGACAGTAAACCTGTCTCTCAATAATAATAATCCAATGTGGGATGTCCTGTCCCAGTCTGAGGAACAAACAGTGAGCATATGTCTCAATAGTAATAATACAGTGTGTGATCTCCTGTCCCATTCTGAGGAACAGACAGTGAGTCTGTCTCTAAATATTAATAATACAGAGTGTGATCTCTTGTCCCAGCCTAAGGAACAGACAGTGAGCCTGTCTCTCAATAATAATAATAATGCAGTGTGTGACCTCCTGTTACAGCATGAGGAAGAGACAGTTAGCCTGCCTCTCAATAATAATAATAATACAGTGTGTGACCTCCTGTCCCAGCCTGGGGAAAAGTGAGCCTGTGTCTCAATAATAATAATACAGTGTGTCATCCCCTGTCCCAGCCTGAGGAACAGTGACCTTGTCTCTCAATAATAATAATACAGTGTGTGACCTCCTATCCCAGCCTGAAGAACAGAGAGTGAGCCAGTCTCTCAGTAATAATAATACAGTGTGTGATCTCCTGTCCCAGTTCAAAGGAAGAGACAGTGAGCCTATCTCTCAATAATATTAATAAACTGCTTGATCTCCTGAACAAGCCTGAGAAACAGACAGTGAGACTCTCTCTCAATAATAATATTACAGAGTGTGATCTCCTGTCCCAGCATGAGGAACAGACAGTGAGCCTGTCTCTCAATAATAATACCGTGTGTGATCTTCTGTCTGAGTATGGGGAAAAGAAAGTGAGCCTGTCTCTCAGTAATAATAATATAGTGTGTGATCCACTGTCACAGCCTGGGGAACAGACAGTCAGCCCGTATCACAATAATAATAATCCAGTGTGTGATCTCCTGTCTTAGCCTGGGGAACACTGAGCCTGTCTCTCAATACTAATAATATATTGTGTGATTTCCTGCCCCAGCAAGAGGAACAAACAGTGAGCCTTTCTCTCAATAATAATAAAAAAACAGTGTGTGATCTGTTGTCCCAGCCTAAGGAACAGACAATGAGCCTTTCTCTCAATAATAATACAGTGTGTGATCTCCTGTCCCAGCCTGACGAACAGACAGTGAGCCTGCCATTCAATAATAATAATACAGTGTGTGATCTCCTATCCCAGCCTGAGGAACAGACAGTGAGCCTGTCTCTCAATAATAATAATACAGTGTGAGACCTCCTGTCCCAGCCTGAGGAACAAACAGTAAACCTGTCTCTCAATAATAATAATCCAGTGTGTGATCTCCTGTCTTAGCCTGAGGAACAGACAGTGATCCAGACTGTCAATAATAATAATCCAGTGTGGGATGACCTGTCCCAGTCTGAGGAGAAAACAGTGAGCATGTCTCTCAATAATAATAGACCAGTGTGTGATCTCCAATCCAAGCAAGAGGAACAGTGAGCCTGTCTCTCAATACTAATAATCCAATGTGTGATCTTCTGTTCTAACCTGGGGAACACTGAGTCTGTCTCTCAATACTAATAATACAGTGTGTGATCTCCTGTCCCAGCCTGGGAAACAGTGAGTCAGACTCTCAATAATTATAATACAGTGGGATCTACTGTCCCAGCCTGAGGAACTGTGAGCTTTTGAACTGGGAACTGTGAACTGGGAGGGGCTCCTTGAAAAAGTGAAAGGTCGTCTGGACCGCTGGCGCTGGCTGCTCCCCCAGATCTCCTACAGAGGCCGGGTTCAGATTGTCAACACCCTGGTGGCTTCGATGTTGTGGCATCGCTTGGTGTGTCTGGAGCCACCAGCCGGACTGGTCGAGGAGCTGCAGGCCACGCTCCTCCACTTCTTCTGGGACGGACTGCACTGGCTGCGTAGGGGCGTCCTCTATCTGCCCAGAGAGGAAGGAGGGCAAGGACTCATCGACATCCGGAGCCGGGTGGACGCCTTTCGCCTGCAGGCAGTGCAGAAACTGTTGTTCAGCCCGACCTCGCTGTCCTGGAGGGAGCTGACCTTCACCCTGCTGCGTCGAGCAGGACACCTCGGGCTCGACTGTGTGCTCTTCCTGATGGACACCAGCAGGGTTGACCTGTCTCCACTGCCGCCTTTCCAGCGCAGTCTCCTGGAGGCCTGGCGGCATCTGCGCGTGCAGAGGGAAGAGGAGCGGCCCAGTCTATACTGGACACTCAGAGAACCATTAATACACAATCTACGAATGGACATAGGACCGGGCCGCTCCTTGGACTTTACCAGCAGACTGGTCCACGCCAACATCACACAGCTCCACCACCTGCTGGACGTGGATCAGGGCTGCTGGCGCAGCGTGGATTGGGCATGTAACGCGCTGGGACTACACTCGCGGCGGTGTGTAGACAGGTTTCTCAGTCAGCTTCGCTCTGCTCTGCCTCTCCAGGAGATGCTGCTGATCCAGGGTCTGTTTGAGGATCATCGCATTCCAACCACACAGCCTCCTTTCCCTGGTCTGCTAGTGTCTCCTGTACTCAGTCCCGGACCGACGGGATCTCTCCTTGAGCCCCTTGCCTCAGAGGAGAGGTCTCTAGCTGGTGTTGGGGGGAAATGTCTGTACAGACTAGTTGTAACATCTAGGCACCAGGCCCAGCTGTCCGCGCTCCCTGACACTCCCTGGAGGGCTCGTCTGGGAGTGCCGGATGACGTCCGGCCTGCCTGGGGTAGCCTCTACAGATTTCCCCTCAACAAGAGGGCTGGTGATCTGCAATGGAGGGTCCTGCACACCATCCTGGGGGTCAACTCGTTTGTGTCGGTTCTGGACCCGGCGGTGTCTGACGCCTGTCCCTTCTGCGCTCAGAGGGAGACGGTGTTCCACTGCTACAGCGCCTGCCCCCGTCTGTCGCCCATGTTTGTCGTACTGATCCGGCTCTTCACCAACCTTGGCCTGGCCTTCAACAATGTTATTTTCGTGTTTGGGGTAGGTCATACAAAAAAACGGAAAACTCAGACCCTCCTCGCTAATTTTCTGCTGGGCCAGGCCAAACTCACCATCTACAGGACTCGGAAAAATAAGATCTCTGGTTCCGGGTCTGTAGACTTGGTAAGGATGTTCGAAGGGTTGGTGAAGAGCAGGATATCGTTAGAATTTTTGTTTTACAAATCGCATAATGACCTCAGAACATTTGAAAAGTTTTGGTGTTTTGGAAATATCCTGTGCAAGATCATAAATAATGAAAGAGTTTTATTCCAATTATGATTTTTTTTTCCCTCTTAATTCTTAAAATGGAGTTTTAAGACCCTTGATTAATACTATTGTTTTATTTTCTGTCAATAAAGTTTGATTGAACTCTCTCAATAATAATAATAATACAATGTGTGACCTCCTGCCCCAGCCTGAGGAACAGACTTTGAGAATGTACCTCAACAATAATATGAATAAACTGTGTGATCTCCTGTCCAGCCTGAGGAACAGACAGTGAGCCTGTCTCTCAATAATAATAATACAGTGTGAGACCTCCTGTCCCAGCCTGAGGAACAGACAGTGAGCCTGTCTCTCAATAATAATAATACAGTGTGTGATCTCCTATACTAGCTTGAGGAACAGACAGCTAGCCTTTCTCTCAATAATAATAATACAGTGTGTGACCTCCTGTCCCAGCTTGGGGAACAGTGAGCCAGACTCTCAATAATCATAATAGAGTGTGATCTACTGTCCCAACCTGAGGAACAGTGAGTTTACCTGTCAATAATAATAATACAGTGTGATCTCTTGTCCCAGCCTGAGGAACAGACAGTGAACCTGTTTCTCAATAATAATAATACAGTGTGTGACCTCCTGTTCCAGCCTGAGGAAGAGACAGTGAACCTGCATCTCAATAATAATACAGTGCGTGACCTCCTGTCCCAGCCTGAGGAAGAGACAGTGAACCTCTCTTTCAGTAATAATAATACAGTGTGTGATCTCCTGTCCCAGCCAGAGGAACAGACAGTGAGCCTGTCTCTCAATAATAATAATACAGTGTGATGTCTCCTGTCCCAACCTGAGGAACAGACAGGAGTGAGCCAGTCTCTCAATAATTATATAGCAAATTATGATCTCCTGTAACAGCCTAAGGAACAGTCAGGAAAGAGAAGGTCTCTCAATAATAATAATACAGTGTGTGATCTCCTGTCCCAGTCTGAGGAACAGACAGTGAGCCTGTTTCTCTATAATAATAATGCAGTGTGTGACTTCCTGTCTCAGCCTGAGGAACAGACAGTGAGCCTGTCTCTCAATTATAATAATACAGTGTGGGACCTCCTGTCCCAGCCTGAGGAACAGACATTGAGCCCGTCTCTCAATAATAATAATACAGTGTGTGATCTCCTGTCCCAACCTGAGGAACAGACAGGAGTGAGGCAGTCTCTCAATAATAATAAAGCAGATTATGATCTGCTGTCCCAGCCTAAGGAACAATCAGGAAAGATCAGGTCTCTCGATAATAATAATACAGTGTGTGATCTCCTATCCCAGCCTGAGGAAAAGACAGTGAGCCTGTCTCTCAATAATAATAATACAGTGTGTGATCTCCTGTCCCAGCCTGGGGAACAGTGAGCCAGACTCTCAATAATAATAATAATTCAGTGTGATCTACTGTCCCAGCCTGAGGAACAGACAGTGAGCCTATCTCTCAATAATAATACAGTGTGTGAACACCTGTCCCAGCCTGGGGAACAGACAGTGAGCCTGTCTCTCAATACTAATAATATAGTGTGTGATCTCCTGTCCCAGCCTGAGGAACAGACAGTGAACCTGTCTCTCAATAATAATAATAATACAATGTGTGACCTCCTGACCCAGCCTGAGGAACAGAGTTTGAGAATGTCTCTCAACAATAATATGAATAAACTGTGTGATCTCTTGTCCAGCCTGAGGAACAGACAGTGAGCCTGTCTCTCAATAATAATAATATAGTGTGTGACCTCCTGTCCCAGCCTGAGGAACAGTGAGCCTGTCTCTTAATTATAATAATACAGTGTGTGATCTCCTGTCCCAGCCTGAGGAACAGACATTGAGCCCGTCTCTCAATAATAATAATACAGTGTGTGATCTCCTGTCCCAACCTGAGGAACAGACAGGAGTGAGGCAGTCTCTCAATAATAATAAAGCAGATTATGATCTGCTGTCCCAGCCTAAGGAACAATCAGGAAAGAACAGGTCTCTCGATAATAATAATACAGTGTGTGATCTCCAATCCCAGCCTGAGGAACAGACAGTGAGCCTATCTCTCATTAATAATAATACAGTGTGTGACCTCCTGTCCCAGACTGAGGAAAAGACAGTGAGTCTGTCTCTAAATAATAATAATACAACGTGGGATCTCCTGTCCCAGCCTGGGGAACAGACAGTGAGTTTGTCTCTCAATAATAATAATACAGTGTGTGATCTCCTGTCCCAGCCTGGGGAACAGTGAGCCAGACTCTCAGTAATAATAATACTGTGTGATCTACTGTCCCAGCCTGAGAAACAGACAGTGAGCCTGTCTCTCAATAATAATACAGTGTGTGACCACCTGTCCCAGCCTGGGGAACAGACAGTGAGCCTGTCTCTCAATAATAATATTATAGGGTGTGACCTCCTGCCCCAGCCAGAGGAACAGACTTTGAGCAAGTCTCTCAACAATAATATGAATAAACTGTGTGATCTCCTTTCCAGCCTGAGGAACAGACAGTGAGCCTGTCTCTCAATAATAATATTATAGTGTGTGACCTCCTGCCCCAGCCAGTGGAACAGACTTTGAGCATGTCTCTCAACAATAATATGAATAAACTGTGTGATCTCCTTTCCAGCCTGAGGAACAGACAGTGAGCCTGTCTCTCAATAATAATAATACAGTGTGATCTCCTGTCCCAGCCTAAGGAACAGACAGTGAGCCTGTCTCTCAATAATAATAATACAGTGTGTGATCTCCTATACTAGCCTGAGGAACAGACAGCTAGCCTTTCTCTCAATAATAATAATACAGTGTTTGACCTCCTGTCCCAGCTTGGGGAACAGTGAGCCAGACTCACAATAATCATAATAGAGTGTGATCTACTGTCCCAAGCTGAGGAACAGTGAGTTTATCTGTCAATAATAATAATACAGTATGATCTCCTGTCCCAGCCTGAGGAAGAGACAGTGAACCTGTCTCTCAATAATAATAATACAGTGTGTGACCTCCTGTCCCAGCCTGAGGAAGAGACAGTGAACCTCTCTTTCAGTAATAATAATACAGTGTTTGATCTCCTGTCCCAGCCCAAAAGAAGAGACAGTGAGCCTATCTCTCAATAATAATAATACAGTGTGTGATCTCCTGTCCCAGCCTGAGAAACAGACAGTGAGCCTGTCTCTCAATAATATTAATACAGTGTGTGACATCCTGTCCCAGCCTGAGGAACAGACAGTGAGCCTGTCTCTCAATAATAATAATACAGTGTGAGATATCCTGTCCCAACCTGAGGAACAGACAGTGAGCCCGTCTCTCAATAATAATAATACAGTGTGTGACCTCCTGTCCCAGCCTGAGGAAGAGACAGTGAACCTCTCTTTCAGTAGTAATAATACAGTGTTTGATCTCCTGTCCCAGCCCAAAAGATGAGACAGTGAGCCTATCTCTCAATAATAATTATACAGTGTGTGATCTCCTGTCCCAGCCTGAGGAACAGACAGTGAGCCTGTCTCTCAATTATAATAATACAGTGTGGGACCTCCTGTCCCAGCCTGAGGAACAGACAGTGAGCGTCTCACTCATTAATAATACGGTGTGTGATCTGTCCCAGTCTGGGGAATTCAAAGTGAGCCTGTCTCTCAGTAAAAATAATATAGTGTGTGATCCACTGTCCCAGCCTGAGGAACAGACAGTCAGCCCGTCTCTCAATAAAAATAATACAGTGTGTGATCTCCTGTCCCAACCTGAGGAACAGACAGGAGTGAGTTAGTCTCTCAATAATAATAAAGCAGATTATGATCTGCTGTCCCAGCCTAAGGAACAATCAGGAAAGAACAGGTCTCTCGATAATAATAATAAATGTGAGATCTCATATCCCAGCCTGAGGAACAGAGAGTGAGCCTGTCTCTTAATAATAATAATACAGTGTGATCTACTGTCCCAGCCTGAGGAACAGACATCGAGCCTGTCTATCAATAAAAATAATACAGTGTGTGATCTCCTGCCCCAGCCAGAGGAACAGACAGTGAGCCTGTCTCTCAATAATAATAATAATACAGTGTGTGATCTGTTGTCCCAGCCTGAGGAACAGACATTGACCCTGTCTCTCAATAATAATAATACAGTGTGTGACCTTCTGTCCCAGCCTGTGGAACAGTGAACCAGACTCTCAATAAAAATACAGTTAGTGATCTCCTATCCCAGCCTGAGGAACAGACAGTGAGCCTGTCTCTCAATAATACTGTAATATTACAGTGTGATACCTCCTGTCCCAGCCTGAGGAACAGACAGTAAACTTGTCTCTCAATAATAAAAATCCAGTGTGTGATCGCCAGTCTTAGTCTGGGGAACACTGAGCCTGTCTCTCAATACTAATAATATATTGTGTGATTTCCTGCCACAGCTAGAGAACACACAGTGAGCCTGTCTCTCAATAATAATAATAATAATAATAATAATAATAATAATAATAATAATAATAATACAGTGTGTGACCTCCTCTCCCAGCCTGGGAAACAGTGAGTCAGACTCTCAATAATTATAATACAGTGTGATCTACTGTCCCAGCCTGAGGAACAGTGAGCCTGTCTCTCAATAATAATAATACAGTATGTCATCTCCTGTCCCAGCCTGAGGAACAGTGAGCTTGTCTCTCAATAATAATAATACATCTTGTGATCTCCTGTACTAGCCTAGTAAACACTGAGCTTGTCTCTCAATAATAATAGTACAGGGTGTGATCTCCTGTCCCAGCCTGGGGAACAGTGAGCTAGACCATCAATAATAATAATACAATGTGATCTACTGTCTCAGCCTGAGGAACAGTGAGCCTGTCTCTCAATAATAATAATACAGTGTGTCATCCCCTGTCCCAGCCTGAGGAACAGTGAGCCTGTCTCTCAATAATAATAATACAGTGTGTGATCCCCTGTCCCAGCCAGAGGAACAGAGAGTGACCCTCTCTCTCAGTGCAGTGTTCATGTACTGGAGTGTCCAGTCAGTGTGTCTGTATTCACCCCTCTCTCTCTCTCTGTGTGTTTCTCGCGAGACTGAGTGAGTGAGTGGGCGGAGCTTCGGTGGGTTTGATCGTGTGGCGGTGTTTTCTTCACTGGGTTTGTGTTTTTCTGTCTTTTTTGGGGAAAAGCGGGGTTTATTTTCTCTTCATGGCCGGTTCTGGAGGCTCTGATCCTCCAGACCTCTCCTTTGAGAAACTAACTCGACGCCATGGTGTGAAAATCTCCCCTGCGGAGTTCTGTCCGCTTGAGAGGTGCGTTCTTGCGGTCGCGAGAGAGCAGGTAGTGACACCGACAGGGGAAAACGCGTCTCAAGCGCCAGCGAAAACTGTAGACACGGTGTGGGGAGGAAACGAATTATCATCTGAAAAAATAGATGATGGTTTTAAGACGCCGCGGAGAAAGCGCACGAAAAAATCTGTCCTCTCCGCGACGCGCCATCTGAAGAGGGGCTCGGGTGCGAATGACTTCAGCGATCAGGAGAGATGGCGCCTGAAGAGCCTATTAGGAAAGATCAGGGCAGGACCGCGGAACACACCTCAGCACGAATGAGTCCTGTCCCTCACGTCACATCACTATCCGTCTGCGTGCTACATGTCTGTTCGTGTTTTATGTTTTTTCTTTTTTTCTTTTCCGCAAACATGGGCGACATTAGGATAGGGAGTTTGAACACCAATGGGTGCAGGAGGGCTTTGAAGCGAGCTGCGGTGTTGGAGATTATCAAAGAAAAGAACCTGCAGGTGACTTTCCTGCAGGAGACCCACACCGACAGCTCCAACATCGTCGCCTGGCAGCGGGAGTGGCAGGGGGACATCGTGTACAGTCACGGGTCCCCTGTGAGCGCGGGGGTCGCGGTGCTGTTCTCTGTGGGGTTCAAGCCCCTCTCCATCGCCGTCCAGGAGGTGGTGAAGGGTCGCCTGCTACTCGTGCGAGTAGTTGTCGGGAAGAAAACCTTTGTTTTTATTAACGTTTACGCACCCACCGACGGCGGGGAGAGGGTCACCCTCTTCAGGGAGCTTGAGACTGCACTGGCGACCTGCCAGCCTGAAGACCTGGTCTTCCTGGGGGGGGATTTCAACTGCACAGAGAGCAGCACACTGGACAGGAATCACGCAGAGCCACATGGCCCATCGGCCAGGGAGCTGCGCAGGATCCTCGTCAAGTCTGACCTCACTGACATCTGGAGGAGATGTCATGGGGACACGAGGCAGTACACCTGGGCCCAGGTCAGGGGGAATACCCTCTCTCTGGCCAGGCTAGAACGACTTTACTGCCGTAAACATCATTAAAGCATCGTCAAGCAGTGCTCCATCTGCCCAGTGGGCCTGTCGGACCACTGTCTCACAGTCGCTGTGCCATCAGTGAGGTCCCGCAGTGCCTACTGGCACTTTAATACCCAGCTGCTTGACGATGCTCACTTCTGTGACTGCCTCGTGTTCTTCTGGCAGCAGTGGAGGAGTCAGAAAGCCCACTTTGTCTCCCTGAGGCAGTGGTGGGATATTGGTAAGGTGCAGATTCGCCAGTTCTGCCAGCAGTACACTGGAAGTGTCACGAGAGGTATCCGTGAGTCCATGAAAGCTCTGGAGAGAGACATTCTGGAGCTCCACCAGGCTCTGGAGTGTCGTGCAGACAGGAGGCTAATTGATGACCTCCACACCCAAAAAGAATCACTCATTGGCCTTCTGGACACAAAAGTACAAGGAGCTCTAATAAATTCTAGGGTTCAGAGTGCATCACAGGTAGACGCCCCGACTCGCTATTTCTTCAGCCTAGAGAAGAAACCGGGCAAGAGCCGGCAGATCCACTGCCTGCGCTCGGAGACAGGGCAGGAGCTGCACGAGGCCGGGCAGATCCAGGAGAGGACCGTGCAGTTCTACAAAGCGCTCTTCTCCAGCGAGGCTAGTGAGGACTCGGTCCGCACACGCAGGTTCCTTGAAGACCTTCCACAGGTCCCCGAAGAGGAGAGGGCAGGGCTGGAGAGGCCTCTCTCCCTGGAGGAGCTCTCCACCGCACTCAGTGGCTTGAGCAATGGCAAGACCCCTGGCCTCGATGGCCTGCCAGCCGAATTCTATCGTGCTTTCTGGGCTGTCCTGGGTCCTGACCTGCTCGATGTATATTTGGAAAGTCTGGAGCAGGGGGACCTGCCACTGAGTTGCAGGAGAGCTGTTGTCACCCTGCTGCCCAAGAAAGGGGACCTGTGTGACATTAAGAACTGGAGACCTGTTGCCCTGCTGTGTGTGGATTATAAAATCCTGTCCAAGGCTCTGGCCAACAGGCTGAAGGTGGTGCTGGGGTCTGTGGTGCACTCCAACCAATCGTACTGCATGCCCAGAAGGTCAATCTTTGATAACATTTTTCTGATTCGAGATGTTTTGGCCACCTCCAGACTATTGGATTTAGACACTGGTCTCATTTCGTTAGACCAGGAAAAGGCCTTCGATAGGGTTGAACATCAGTATTTGTGGAGGACCATGAGGTCCTTCGGGTTCAGCCCCGTCTTTGTTGCCATGATTCAGGTGCTGTACAGTGACATCTTCAGTGTGCTAAAGGTCAACGGAGGGCTGAGTGTTCCGTTTCCAGTGCGGAGGGGAGTCAGGCAGGGCTGTGCACTCTCAGGAATGCTCTACTCCCTTGCCATCGAACCTCTGCTACATCAGCTGCGCCGGGTCATCAAGGGGCTGTCCATCCCGGGCTGCCCCGATTCCACTGTCAAGATCTCGGCGTACGCTGATGACATCATGGTTGTGGTCAGTGGAGAACAGGATGTCAGGGCGCTACAGACAACTTTGAGTGATTTCCAACGGCTATCATCAGCCAAAGTAAACTGGGCCAAGAGTAGCACCCTACTCCTGGGGGAGTGGAGCGAGATGGGTCCCCCAGTCTTGCCAGAGAGGCTCAGCTGGACCAGAGGGGGACTCAAATACCTGGGGGTGCACCTGGGCGATGAGGCCAGCGTGAAAAAGAACTGGGAGGGGCTCCTTGAAAAAGTGAAAGGTCGTCTGGACCGCTGGCGCTGGCTGCTCCCCCAGATCTCCTACAGAGGCCGGGTTCTGATTGTCAACACCCTGGTGGCTTCGATGTTGTGGCATCGCTTGGTGTGTCTGGAGCCACCAGCCGGACTGGTCGAGGAGCTGCAGGCCACGCTCCTCGACTTCTTCTGGGACGGACTGCACTGGCTGCGGAGGGGCGTCCTCTATCTGCCCAGAGAGGACGGAGGGCAAGGACTCATCGACATCCGGAGCCGGGTGGACGCCTTTCGCCTGCAGGCAGTGCAGAAGCTGCTGTTCGGCCCGGCCTCGCTGTCCTGGAGGGAGCTGACCTTCACCCTGCTGCGTCGAGCAGGACACCTCGGGCTCGACTGTGTGCTCTTCTTGATGGACACCAGCAGGGTTGACCTGTCTCCATTGCCGCCTTTCCAGCGCAGTCTCCTGGAGGCCTGGCGGCATCTGCACGTGCAGAAGGAAGAGGAGCGGCCCAGTCTATACTGAACACTCAGAGAACCTTTAATACACAATCTACGAATGGACATAGGACCGGGCCGCTCCTTGGACTTTACCAGCAGACTGGTCCACGCCAACATCACACAGCTCCACCACCTGCTGGACGTGGATCAGGGCTGCTGGCGCAGCGTGGATTGGGCATGTGACGCGCTGGGACTACACTCGCGGCGGTGTGTAGACAGGTTTCTCAGTCAGCTTCGCTCTGCTCTGCCTCTCGAGGAGATGCTGCTGATCCAGGGTCTGTTTGAGGATCATCGCATTCAAAACCACACAGCCTCCTTTCCCTGGTCTGCTAGTGTCTCCTGCGCTCAGTCCCGGACCGACGGGATCTCTCCTTGAGCCCCTTGCCTCAGAGGAGAGGTCTCTAGCTGGTGTTGGGGGGAAATGTCTGTACAGACTAGTCGTAACATCTAGGCACCAGGCCCAGCTGTCCGCGCTCCCTGACACTCCCTGGAGGGCTCGGCTGGGAGTGCCGGATGACGTCCGGCCTGCCTGGGGTAGCCTCTACAGATTTCCCCTCAACAAGAGGGCTGGTGATCTGCAATGGAGGGTCCTGCACACCATCCTGGGGGTCAACCCGTTTGTGTCGGTTCTGGACCCGGCGGTGTCTGACGTCTGTCCCTTCTGCGCTCAGAGGGAGACGGTGTTCCACTGCTACAGCGCCTGCCCCCGCCTGTCGCCCATGTTTGCCGTACTGATCCGGCTCTTCACCAACCTTGGCCTGGCCTTCAACAATGTTATTTTCGTGTTTGGGGTAGGTCATACAAAAAAACGGAAAACTCAGACCCTCCTCGCTAATTTTCTGCTGGGCCAGGCCAAACTCACAATCTACAGGACTCGGAAAAATAAGATCTCTGGTTCCGAGTCTGTAGACTTGGTGAGGATGTTCGAAGGGTTGGTGAAGAGCAGGATATCGTTAGAATTTTTGTTTTACAAATCGCATAATAACCTCAGAACATTTGAAAAGTTTTGGTGTTTTAGAAATATCCTGTGCAGGATCATAAATAATGAAAGAGTTTTATTCCAATTATGATTTTTTTTTTCCCTCTTAATTCTTAAAATGGAGTTTTAAGACCCTTGATTAATACTTTTGTTTTTTTTCTGTCAATAAAGTTTGATAGAAAAAAAAAAATAAACATACAGTGTGTGATCTCCTGTACCAGCCTGAGGAACAGACAGTGAGACTCTCTCTCAATAATAATAATAATAATAATAGAGTGTGTGACCTCCTCCCCCAGCCATAGGAAGAGACAGTGACCCTGCCACTCAATAATAATAATACAGTGTGTGATCTCCTGTCCCAGCCAGGGGAACAGACAGTAAACCTGTCTCTAAATAATAATAATCGAGTGTGTGATCTCCTGTCATAGCCTGAGGAACAGTGAGCTTGTCTCTCAATAATAATAATACAGTGTGACCTCCTGTCCCAGCCTGAGGAAGAGACAGTGAGCCTGTAACTCAATAATAATAATACAGTGTGTGATCTCCTATCCCAGCCAGGGGAACAGACAGTAAACCTGTCTCTCAATAATAATATCTAGTGTGGGATGTCCTGTCCCAGTTTGAGGAACAAACAGTGAGCATGTCTCATAATTATAATAGACCCGTGTGTGATCTCCAGTCCAAGCCAGTAGAACAGTGAGCCTGTCTCTCAATACTAATAATACAGTGTCTGATTTCTTGTCCAGGCCTGAGGAACAAACTGTGAGCCTGATTCTCAATAGTAATAATACAGTGTGTGATATCCTGCCCCAGCCTGAGGAACAGACAGTGAGCCTGTCTCTCAATAATAATAATACAGTGTGTGATTTCCTTTCCCAACCTGAGGAACTGACAGTGAGCCTGTTTCTCAATAATAATAATACAGTGTGTGATCTCCTGTCCCAGCCTGAGGAACAGTGAGCCTGTCTCTCAAATATAATAATATAGTGTGTGATCTCCTTTCTTAGCCTGAGGAACAGACAGTGAGCCTGTATCTCTATAATAATAACCAAGTGTGGGATCGCCTGCCGTAGTCTGAAGAACAAACAGTGAGCCTGTCTCTCAAAATTATTAGAACAGTGAGTGACCTCCTGTGCCAGCCTGAGGAAGAGACAGTTAGCCTGCCTCTCAATAATAATAATTCAGTGTGTGATCTCCAATCCAGGCCAGAGGAACAGTGAGCCTGTCTCTCAGTACTAATAATCCAGTGTGTGATCTCCTGTCCCAGCCTGGGGAACACTCATTCTGTCTCTCAATACTGATAATACAGTGTCATCTCCTGTCCCAGCTTGAGGAACAGTGAGCTTGTCTCTCAATATTAATAATACATTGTGAGATCTCCTGTACTAGCCTGGTAAACACTGAGCCTGTCTCTCAATAATAATAGTACAGTGTGTGATCTCCTGTCCAAGCCTGAGGAACAGACAGTGAACCTGTCTCTCAATAATAATAATAGAGAGTGTGATCTCCTGTCCCAGCCTGAGGAACAGACAGTGAGCCAGTCTCTCAATAATAATACCGCGTGTGATCTTCTGTCTGAGTATGGGGAACAGAAAGTGAGCCTGTCTCTCAGTAATAATAATATAGTTTGTGATCCACTGTCACAGCCTGGGGAACAGACAGTCAGTCCGTCTCTCAATAATAATAATACAGTGTGAAACCTCCTGTCCCAGCCTGAGGAACAGACAGTAAACCTGTCTCACAATAATAATAATCCAGTGTGTGATCTCCTGTCTTAGCCTGGGGAACACTGAGCCTGTCTCTCAATACTAATAATATAGTGTGTGATTTCCTGCCCAAGCTAGAGGAACAGACAGTGAGTCTGTCTCTCAATAACAATAATAATACAGTGTGTGATCTGTTGTCCCAGCCTGAGGAAAAGACCTCCTGTCCCAGCTTGGGGAACAGTAAGCCAGACTCTCAACAATTATAATACAGTGTGATCTACTGTCCCAGCCTAAGGAACAGTGAGCTTGTCTCTCAATAATATTAATATAGTATGATCTCCTGTCCCAGCCTGAGGAACAGTGAGCCTGTCTCTCAATAATAATAATACAATGTGTCATCTCCTTTCCCAGCCTGAGGAACAGTGAGCTTGTCTCTTAATAATAATAATACAGTGTGATCTCCTGTACCAGCCTGAGGAACAGGTAGCCTGTTTCTCAATAATAATAATACAGTGTGTGATCTCCTGTCTTAGCCTGAGGAACAGACAGTGAACCTGTCTCTCAATAATAATAACCTTGTGTGGAATGTCCTGTCCCAGTCTGAGGAACAAACAGTGAGCATGTCTCTCAATAATAAAAAATACAGTGTGTGATCTCCTGTCCCAACCTGAGAAACAGACAGTGAGCCTGTCTCTCAATAATAATAATACAGTGTGTGATCTCATGTCCCAGCCAGGGGAACAGACAGTAAACTTGTTTCTCAATAGTAGTAATCCAGTGTGTGATCTCCTATCTTTGCCTGAGGAACAGACAGTGATCCTGTCTCTCAATAATGATAATCCAGTATGGGATGTCCTGTCCCAGTCTGAGGAACAAAGAGTGAGCATGTCTCTCAATAATAACAGACCCGTGTGTGATCTCAGGTCCAAGCCAGAGAAACAGTGAGCCTGTCTCTCAATACTAATAATACAGTCTGTGATCTCCTGTCCCAGCCTGGGGAACACTGAGTCTGTCTCTCAATACTAATAATACAGCGTGTGATATCCTACCCCAGCCTGAGTAACAGTCAGTAAGCCTGTCGCTCAATAATAATAATACAGTGTGTGATTTCTTGTCCAGGCCTGACGAACAGACTGTGAGCCTGTTTCTCAATAATAATAATACAGTGTGTGATCTCCTTTCTTAGCCTGGAGAACAGTGAGTTCATCTGTCAATAATAATAATACAGTGTGATCTCATGTCCAAGCCTGAAAACAGTGAGCTTGTCTCTCAATTAAAATAATACAGTGTGATCTCCTGTCCCATTCTGAGGAACAGACAGTGAGTCTGACTCTCAATACTAATAATACAGTTTGTGATCTCCTGTCCCAGCATGAGGAACAGACAGTGAGCCTGTCTCTCAATAATAATAATACAGTGTGTGACCTCCTGTCCCAGCCTGGAGAACAGTGAGTTCATCTGTCAATAATAATAATACAGTGTGATCTCATGTCCAAGCCTGAAAACAGTGAGCTTGTCTCTCAATTAAAATAATACAGTGTGATCTCCTGTCCCACCCTGATGAACAGTGAGCCTGTCTCTCAATAATAATAATACAGTGTGTGATCTCCTGTCCCAGCCTGAGGAACAGACAGTGAGCCTATCTCTCAAAGATAATAATAATACAGTGTGTGACCTCCTGTCCCAGCTTGGGGAACAATAAGCCAGACTCTCAGCAATTATAATACAGTGTGATCTACTGTCCCAGCCTGAGGAACAGTGAGCTTGTCTCTCAATAATAATAATACAGTATGATCTCTTGTCCCAGTCTGAGGAACAGTGAGCCTGTCTCTCAATAATAATAATACAGTGTGTGGATCTCCTGTCCCAGCCTGAGGAACAGACAGTAAGCCTGTCACTCAATAATAATAGTACAGTGTGTGACCTCTTGTCCCAGCCTGAGGAACAGTGAACCTGTCCCTCAATAATAATAATACAGTGTATCATCTCCTGTCCCAGCTTGAGGAACAGTGAGCTTCTCTATCAATAATAATACAGTGTGATCTCCTGTCCCAGCCTGAGGAACAGTGAGCCTGTCTCTCAATAATAATAACCTAGTGTGGAATGTCCTGTCCCAGTCTGAGGAACAAACCGTGAACATGTCTCTCAATAATAATAGAACAGTGTGTGATCTCCAGTCCCAGCCAGAGGAACAGACAGTGAGCTTCTATCTCAGTAATAATAATACAATGTGTCATTTCTTGCCCCAGCCTGAGGAACAGACAGTGAGCCTCTCTGTCAATAATAATAATACAGTGTGTGATCCCCTGTCCCAGCCAGAGGAACAGACAATGAGCCCGTCTCTCAATAATAATAATACAGTGTGTGATCTCCTGTCCCAGCCTGAGGAACAGTGAGCCTGTCAATCAATAATAATACAGTATGTGATGTCCTGTCTCAGCTTGAGGAACAGAGAGTAAGCCTGTCTCTCAATTATAATAATTCAGTGTTGGATCTCCTGTCCCAGCCTGGGGAACAGTGAGCCAGACTCTCAATAATATAAATAATAATAATACAGTGTGATCTACTGTCCCAGCCTGAGGAACAGACAGTGAGCTTGTCTCTCAATAATAATACAGTGTGTGACCACCTGTCCCAGACTGAGGAAAAGACAGTGAGTCTGTCTCTCAATAATTATAATACAGCGTGGGATCTCATGTTCCAGCCTGGGGAACAGTGAGCCAGACTCTCAATAATAATAATTCAGTGTGATCTACTGTCCCAGCCTGAGGAACAGACAGTGAGCCTCTCTCTCAGTAATAATAATACAGTGTGGGATCTCCTGTCCCAGCCAGAGGAACAGTGAGCCTGTCAATCAATAATAATATAGTATGTGATATCCTGTCTCAACTTGAGGAACAGAGAGTAAGCTTGTCTCTCAATAATAATAATTCAGTGTGGGATCTCCTGTCCCAGCCTGGGGAACAGTGAGCCAGACTCTCAATAATATTAATAATTAATAATACAGTGTGATCTACTGTCCCAGCCTGAGGAACAGACAGTGAGCCTGTCTCTCAATAATAATACAGTGTGTGACCACCTGTCCCAGACTGAGGAAAAGACAGTGAGTCTGTCTCTAAATAATTATAATACAGTGTGTGACCTCCTGTCCCAGACTGAGGAAAAGACAGTGAGTTTGTCTCTAAATAATAATAATACAGTGTGGGATCTCCTGTCCCAGCCTGGGGAACAGTGAGCCAGACTCTCAATACTAATAATACAGTGTGATCTACTGTCCCAGCCTAAGGAACAGACAGTGAGCCTGTCTCTCAATAATAATACAGTGTGTGACCACCTGTCCCAGCCTGGGGAACAGACAGTGAGCCTGTCTCTCAATAATAATACAGTGTGTGATCTCCTGTCCCAGCCTGAGGAACAGACTTTGAGCATGTCTCTCAACAATAATATGAATAAACTTTGTGATCTCCTGTCCAGCCTGAGGAACAGACAGTGAGCCTGTCTCTCAGTAATAATAATAATACAATGTGTGACCTCCTGCCCCAGCCTGAGGAACAGACTTTGAGCATGTCTCTCAACAATAATATGAATAAACTTTGTGATCTCCTGTCCAGCCTGAGGAACAGACAGTGAGCCTGTCTCTCAATAATAATAATAATATAGTGTGTGATCTCCTGTCCCAGCCTGGGGAACAGACAGTGAACCTGTCTCTCAATAATAATAATAATACAATGTGTGACCTCCTGCCCCAGCCTGAGGGCCATGCTTAGCCATGTTTTTAAAATTAAATTATAACGATTTCTGTGTTTGATAATGGTAGCAAAGCCTTCCTTAGCCTCAGTGCGTTGATATTTTTTATTAATCTAATATCAGGAATCTCACCATGTGCATGCTGGGCTGTGGAATATATGTATTTCTTTATGTACTGTAAAATCTAAATACCACCTCTTTCTGGTTACTTATCCTTTATTGTATAATCAGGGCCAAATAAAACTAAATCAGTGTCACCTGCTGGGTTCAAAACGCCTTCAGGGGACACCAAATAGGAGGCACTGGACTATAAATACCCATCCATGTTATAACACACTCACCAAGGGTTTTTTAGTTTAACTCTGAGCTTTGAGAGATTTAATACCTATGGTACCCATATTCACCCTTTATTTAAGGGAAGTACACATCCTAGACACACAGGAAACCCTCTCGCCCCAAGGGACGACCGGTACTTTGGATGGTCATGATTGAACTTGGCTTACAACAGACTTCTTTGGAAATGGTAATTCTTTCACATGGCTTGGCAAACTACCTGGCCCAGCTAAGACAGGTACTTTGGATGTTAATGCTTGAAACTAGACTTTTTTGGATATGGTAATTCTTTCAGGTGGCTTAGCAAGCTCCCTGCTCCAGCTAAGACAAGTACTTTGGATGTTAATGCTTGAAACTAGACATCTTTAGAAATGGTAATTCTTTCTGAGGGCTTGGGAAACTCTATTTCTTTGAATGCACCTGCACCGTTGAATATACTTTAAACCCATGCTTAGCCATGTTTTTAAAATTAAATTATAACGATTTCTGTGTTTGATAATGGTAGCAAAGGCTTCCTCCACCCACTGCTTTGCCAAAGGGGAGTGCTGTTTTCTGGGATGGGTAGAGTCTTTGCTCGGGGTAACTTTCTGCTGAGTGCAATATACCTTTCACTTTTCACCTGCAATCGAGACAGGAGGTACAGTAACTCTGAGACTTGACTAAGGTCCTGGATATTGAATCACCACTACGATCAAGAGGTAAGACTTTACATTTTTACTTTTAAATGCATTTGCTGATAACCTTTTAAAACTAATATGCAGTCAGGCAGATGCATCTTTATTCTTAAGCGTCTCTCAGTGCATTGATTTTGTTTTTACTAATCTAATATCAAGAATCTCATCATGTGCATGCTGAGGTGTGGACTATATCTTTGTGTTAAATGGTATTGTTTTGTATATTGTATAATTGAAATACAGCCTCTTTCTGGTTACAAGTATTGGCTTAGAAGACTTCTCCTTGCATTGTATAATCAGGGCCAGTTCAATGGGGCATTTCATTAATTGAGAGCTCTTTCTAGTAGAAAATGCAATAAGTTTTAGTAGTAAATTGCATTTGTTGGTTTTTAAGGAGTAAGAGTGCAGGGGGTTTAAACCTGCAATCCAGTGTGTTGAAGTATTTCACAACACTACCTCTAGCACATCTGGAAATAAATCCTCATAATGATTATTGCCCTGGGCATGTACCAAAAAATCAGTGAGCATATATATATATATCACTGTGTTGAAGTTAGAGATACAGAATAACTGCAAACACATCCTAAATACAGTGTTCCTGCACCTTTGAACTCATCCAGAATGTATCGTTTTTTGAAAGGGATTGCTGTCAGAATGCACAACTGAATCCCAAACAGAATCTCTAGTCAAATATGATCATTTGTGAAACAGGCAAATGAGTCTCTCAGGGGCCCATTGCTCATTTTCAGACACATGTATGCAATACTTTCACCATGCGTTGAGCAATAGGGATTAAAGATACCAGATGTAAGGTTTAAAAGTGATTCTGAGGTGCAACACATCAGCGATACAGGTAGGCATCTGAAATGCAGGGTTTGAGAGCCCTTCAGGGAACACCGTACCCTAAAGGTACCAGAAGTTCACTAGTGGACTTAGGTACTAATGCTTAGTACAAGCATTAAGTCACTGTCACCGCTGTTACAATGTGATTGCTACATATCTTCCATTGCTTTCATTACCTTTTACTTTTTAAAATGAACTCAAATTGTGTATAATGTAATAATTTAAGCAGAATAAAGTAGAAGTCATTCTGAGGTGCCACATGTGAGGGATACAGCTAGGCATCTGAAATGCAGGGTTTGAGAGCCCTTTCAGGAGCACTGCATCCATTGAGACAGACCCGTGCATGTTAAACAAATGACCATTTCTTTCAGCATTAGAGACTAAATATACTAAACGTATGATGCTAAAACGTTATTTTCACATATATTAATGTAATAAATGATTGCTTATGCTTTATAAACAAATCTAATTAAAATGAAAGATTAAGTTTTGTATTTATCTTGACCATAGAACATGATTTTCTTTGTATTTCAAGCCCACAAAGTGACCAAATGACGCACTACATGATATAAGGAAGATTATCACATGCATATCGGTATTATCTTTCTTATGAAAATGCATTCCTTTCATTACCTTTTACTTTTAAAATGAACTCAAATTGTGTAGAATGTAATAATTTAAGTAGAATAGATTCTAATAATATAATGATCCAGTGTGTTGCACTGGCCTGGTCAGCCGGGCCTGGGGGATGGTGCACATAGCACTTTCAGTGCTGGAGGTGTTAAAGGGGGAGGTGTTGGAGAGTGGCAGCTGTGGGGGATGGCTGGGTGAGTAGCTGTCAGGGGTTGTAGCTTTTCCTTTGCAGCTTGTCCTCTGGGGCCATGATTAAGAGGGACGGCCGGGGGCATTCGTATTGCATTCGTAAATTGCATTTGTTGGTTTTTAAGGAGTAAGAGTGCAGGGGGTTTAAACCTGCAATCCAGTGTGTTGAAGTATTTCACAACACTACCTCTAGCACATCTGGAAATAAATCCTCATAATGATTATTGCCCTGGGCATGTACCAAAAAATCAGTGAGCATATACAGTGCCTTGCGAAAGTATTCGGCCCCCTTGAACTTTTCAACCTTTTGCCACATTTCAGGCTTCAAACATAAAGATATAATTTTTTTATTTTATGTGAAGAATCACCAACAAGTGGGACACAATTGTGAAGTGGAATGAAATCTATTGGATTTTTGAAACTTTTTTAACTAATAAAAAAATGAAAAGTGGGGTGTGCAAAATTATTCGGCCCCTTTACTTTCAGTGCAGCAAACTCACTCCAGAAGTTCAGCGAGGATCTCTGAATGATCCAATGTTGTCCTAAATGACTGATGGTGATAAATAGAATCCACCTGTGTGTAATCAAGTCTCTGTATAAATGCACCTGCTCTGTGAGAGTCTCAAGGTTCTGTTGAAAGCGCAGAGAGCATCATGAAGACCAAGGAACACACCAGGCAGGTCCGTAATACTGTTGTGGAGAAGTTTAAAGCCGGATTTGGATACAAAAAGATTTCCCAAGCTTCAAACATCCCAAGGAGCACTGTGCAAGCGATCATCTTGAAATGGAAGGAGTATCAGACCACTGCAAATCTACCAAGACCTGGCCGTCCCTCTAAACTTTCAGCTCAGACAAGGAGAAGACTGATCAGAGATGCAGCCAAGAGGCCCATGATCACTCTGGATGAACTGCAGAGAACTACAGCTGAGGTGGGAGAGTCTGTCCATAGGACAACAATCAGTCTTACACTGCACAAATCTGGCCTTTATGGAAGAGTGGCAAGAAGAAACCCATTTCTCAAAGATATCCATAAAAAGTCTCGTCTAAAGTTTGCCACAAGCCACCTGGGAGACACCCCAAACATGTGGAAGAAGGTGGTCTGGTCAGATGAAACCAAAATCGAACTTTTTGGCCACAATGCAAAACGATATGTTTGGCGTAAAAGCAACACAGCTCATCACCCTCAACACACCATCCCCACTGTCAAACATGGTGGTGGCAGCATCATGGTTTGGGCCTGCTTTTCTTCAGCAGGGACAGGGAAGATGGTTACAATTGAGGGGAAGATGGATGCAGCCAAATACAGGACCATTCTGGATGAAAACCTGTTGGAGTCTGCAAAAGACCTGAGACTGGGACGGAGATTTATCTTCCAACAAGACAATGATCCCAAACATACAGCAAAATCTACAAAGGAATGGTTCACAAATAAACGTATCCAGGTGTTTGAATGGCCAAGTCAAAGTCCAGACCTGAATCCAATCGAGAATCTGTGGAAAGAGCTGAAAACTGCTGTTCACAAACGCTCTCCATCCAACCTCACTGAGCTCGAGCTGTTTTGCAAGGAAGAATGGGCAAGAATTTCAGTCTCTCGATGTGCAAAACTGATAGAGACATACCCCAAGCGACTTGCAGCTGTAATCGCAGCAAAAGGTGGCTCTACAAAGTATTAACGCAAGGGGGCCGAATAATTTTGCACGCCCCACTTTTCATTTTTTTATTAGTTAAAAAAGTTTAAAAAATCCAATAGATTTCGTTCCACTTCACAATTGTGTCCCACTTGTTGGTGATTCTTCACATAAAATAAAAAATTTATATCTTTATGTTTGAAGCCTGAAATGTGGCAAAAGGTTGAAAAGTTCAAGGGGGCCGAATACTTTCGCAAGGCACTGTATATATATATCACTGTGTTGAAGCTAGAGATACAGAATAACTGAAAACACATCCTAAATACAGTGTTCCTGCACCTTTGAACTCATCCAGAATGTATCGTTTTTTGAAAGGGATTGCTGTCAGAATGCACAACTGAATCCCAAACAGAATCTCTAGTCAAATATGATCATTTGTGAAACAGGCAAATGAGTCTCTCAGGGGCCCATTGCTCATTTTCAGACACATGTATGCAATACTTTTACCATGCGTTGAGCAATAGGGATTAAAGATACCAGATGTAAGGTTTAAAAGTGATTCTGAGGTGCAACACATCAGCGATACAGCTAGGCATCTGAAATGCGGGGTTTGAGAGCCCTTCAAGGAACACCGTACCCTAAAGGTACCAGAAGTTTACTAGTACAAGCATTAAGTCACTGTCACCCCTGTTACAATGTGATTGCTACATATCTTCCATTCCTTTCATTACCTTTTACTTTTTAAAATGAACTCAAATTGTGTATAATGTAATAATTTAAGTAGAATAAAGTAGAAGTCATTCTGAGGTGCCACATGTGAGGGATACAGCTAGGCATCTGAAATGCAGGGTTTGAGAGCCCTTTCAGGAGCACTGCATCCATTGAGACAGACCCGTGCATGTTAAACAAATGACCATTTCTTTCAGCATTAGAGACTAAATATACTAAACGTATGATGCTAAAACGTTATTTTCACATATATTAATGTAATAAATGATTGCTTATGCTTTATAAACAAATCTAATTAAAATAAAAGCTTAAGTTTTGTATTTATCTTGACCATAGAACATGATTTTCTTTGTATTTCAAGCCCACAAAGTGACCAAATGACGCACTACATGATATAAGGAAGATTATCACATGCATATCGGTATTATCTTTCTTATGAAAATGCATTCCTTTCATTACCTTTTACTTTTAAAATGAACTCAAATTGTGTAGAATGTAATAATTTAAGTAGAATAGATTCTAATAATATAATGATCCAGTGTGTTGCACTGGCCTGGTCAGCCGGGCCTGGGGGATGGTGCACATAGCACTTTCAGTGCTGGAGGTGTTAATGGGGGAGGTGTTGGAGAGTGGCAGCTGTGGGGGATGGCTGGGTGAGTAGCTGTCAGGGGTTGTAGCTTTTGCTTTGCAGCTTGTCCTCTGGGGCCATGATTAAGAGGGACGGCCGGGGGCATTCGTATTGCATTCGTAAATTGCATTTGTTGGTTTTTAAGGAGTAAGAGTGCAGGGGGTTTAAACCTGCAATCCAGTGTGTTGAAGTATTTCACAACACTACCTCTAGCACATCTGGAAATAAATCCTCATAATGATTATTGCCCTGGGCATGTACCAAAAAATCAGTGAGCATATATATATATATCACTGTGTTGAAGCTAGAGATACAGAATAACTGAAAACACATCCTAAATACAGTGTTCCTGCACCTTTGAACTCATCCAGAATGTATCGTTTTTTGAAAGGGATTGCTGTCAGAATGCACAACTGAATCCCAAACAGAATCTCTAGTCAAATATGATCATTTGTGAAACAGGCAAATGAGTCTCTCAGGGGCCCATTGCTCATTTTCAGACACATGTATGCAATACTTTTACCATGCGTTGAGCAATAGGGATTAAAGATACCAGATGTAAGGTTTAAAAGTGATTCTGAGGTGCAACACATCAGCGATACAGCTAACCTTGATAATCAGCCTAAATGATGCAGACTACAGCAAAACGACTGACTTTGAAAAGGGAATGAATGTCCGGAAGTAGTGTAACCAGCTTGAAATGCTTCTCTGGACCTCTAACTAAAAGAAACCGGGAACCGGCAGTGGCATCGACTCCTTTCGAACTGGGATCCTATTGCAGCTCGTGGTGGTGTAACTCTTCCGTATCTGATACTGGACCAAGCACATCAGGGGAGAGCGCGAACGCAGTCCCCCACTACCAGAAATGATGCAGTCGAGATTCCCACATTTTTTTTATTGAAAATGCAATCAATCAAATATAAAATGCAGTATCCAGAAAACAAACCATCAATGTAATCCAAAAATAAAACACACCCAAACCAATTCACAGCAAACACCCATATACATACACATCGTATTTCCATAAACCCGCCCCTTATGCAAAACAACCCTCCCATTTCCCAAAAAACATGACAATCCATCAATAACCATCAATTCAAAAACAGAAATTACAAGAAAAATTAACCGTCGCATTCGTACCCCAAAGCTTCATCGAAATCTTTCTCACACCGTTCACACTCCCCCAAGGACTGTCCTAACATACGGATACCAGTAACAAATCTATCTTTAAGCATATTTTTTTTTCTTATAAAATATACTTTAATCAGAAAAAAAAACATCGCAAAAGTAATACATCTCACACAGTAACTCTCCGAAAAACGACGGCGGAACGGCGGTGATTGTCCGTTATCAATCGTTGCAAGGGTGGGCGGATTTGCGCTATTGTGAGAGTCCCTCCAAACCCTACCACTTGCTGTTAATCCTTAGTCCCTGTACAGGGTCCATAGTCCTTTCCAGCGCTCCTTTGCCGTAGGGAAACCCCATTTGGCAATGTCGCGCTTCATCCTCCTCCTGAGGTCCGCCAGGATCCTCTCCTCCAGCTCCCTCGCTCCCCACTTGATGTTGTGCCGGATGAGATTGTTCCTCGCGTCCCACAGGCCTTTCTTTGTGAGGGACAGCAGCAGCCACATCAGGAACTGCATCCCCTTGTCTATTCCGGTAGGTGCCAGCCCCAGCAGAATGTACTGGTAACTGAGCACCGCGCCCGTTCCCAGGAGTTGCATTATGTTGTCCATTCTGCCCCACACCGCCTTAGCGAAGGGACAGCTCCAGAACACGTGCTCCTGAGTCTCCTCGGCGAAACACGTGTCCCGGGGGCAATGCGGATTCCTGGAAATCGAGTGTCTGTAGAGGACCTCTCTGGTAGCCAGTCTCTTGTGTACGGCCATCCAGTTGAGGTCCTTCAGTTGATTGTCCAGTTCTTTCGGCTGCGTCCTTTCCCAGACTTGTCTGGGAACTCGCAGCCTTTCGTCGGCGACCAGATGCCCCCTCACCTCTTTGTACAGACATCTGTGGTTGGTGCAGAGCTCCGGCTGTCTCGTGGCCTCGTACCTCCTGCTCCACTTGACAGCGTGGGTGTAGAACTCCGGTCGCCTCTCTGCCTTGGGCCCAGTGTTTGACCACTGGACCAATTGCCTCATTGGGATGGAGAGCCACAGCCTGACAAAGTACTGGTACTTGTGGCCGATGGGCTCCCGCAGTGCCCGACAGAGGTTGCAGTAGAAGATGCAGTCGAGTTTCAGGGGGAAATGTGGGACATCTCGACCCCCTTCCTCGACCGGCTGACACATCCGGTTCCTTGTGATGCTCTCGTACCTGCCGCCCCAGACGAAGCCGAAGATCATCCCTTGCAGCGCTCGTCTGAGTCTGGCCGGCAGCGGGTACACCACAGCCAGGTAAACCAAAGCCGGCAGGACGTCTGCATTCAACACCATCACTTTCCCTGTATAGGACAGCGACCGCGTTTTCCACAGACCCAGCTTCGCGTTCACCTTGGCGATCCTCTCCGTCCAGATGTTGGTCTCGTTGTCCTGGCTCTGGAAGGAAACCCCCAGTGTTCTGAGGGGCTCCGTGCAGAGCTCGAGACCCTCCGGCGCCGTCGTCCTGTGCTTCCAGGGCCCGAAGAACTTCAGTTTGCTCTTTCGGCGGTTGAGCTTCGACCCCGAGGCTCTGGAGTATTGCTCCATGACCTGCAGGGCCCTCCTCAACCCCCTGTCCGACCTCAGGAACAGCGTCGTGTCGTCGGCGTACTGGGAGATCTTCAGGGTTTCCCCCGCGCCTCCCGGTATCTCCAGGCCGTCGATGACAGGGTCCCGTCTCACCGCCTCTGCTAAGGGCTCTGTGAAGAGAACATAGAGAAGGGGTGAAAGGGGGCAGCCCTGTCGTACTCCGGATTCCTGGGGAATGAAATCCCCCAGGTTTCCGTTCACGTTCACTCTGCTGCCCACGTCAGAGTACAGAATCTGAATCCAGCGGCTGAAACTCTCTCCGAAACCGAAGCGTTCCAGCACCCTGAACAGATAGCTGTGGTTCACTCTGTCGAAGGCTTTCTCCTGGTCCAGGCTGACCACCATCATGGGCACGTTCCGGTCCTCGGCCCAGGCGATGGCGTCTCTGGTCAGCTGGAGGTTCCAGCTGACGGATCGCCCCTCCACCCCACACGTCTGGTCGCTGTGGATGATGTGGGGGAGGGCGGTTCTCAGTCTGCCGGTCAGGAGCTTGGACAGGATCTTTACGTCCACGCAGAGCATCGTGATCGGCCTCCAGTTTTTGAGGTCGGCGGCGTCTCCTCCCTTGAAGAGCAGGGAGATGACGCCCTCCCTCATGGTGTCTCCGAGTTTCCCCCGGCGGAAGATCTCCTGCGCCACTTCCACCAGATCTGCCGCCAGGGTGTCCCAGAAGCAGGTGTAGAATTCCTTGGGGAGTCCGTCCGGCCCCGGCACCTTGCCATTCTCCATGGACAAGAGCGCCGCCTTCAGCTCCTCGGCCGTGATCGGACCCTCCAAGTCCTCCCTCACCTCCTCCGGTACTCGTGCCGTGAGCCCCTCCAGAAAAGCATCGCCTGCCTCCACCTCCGTCTGCTTTTCTGAAAAGAGCTCCTTGTAGAAAGCGGTGGCCGCTTCTACTTTGTCGCTCTCGTCCAGCATTTCCTCTCCATCTCCCCGTCTCAGGCTGTGGATCACCCTCTTTTTCTGGGCTCCTCGGACCTGATTGAAGAAATAGGAGGAACAGGTTTCATTATTTTCATAATGCTCCCTTTGTGCCTTGACCAGGAAAGCCTTGGCTTTCTCGGTGTGCAGGTTGCGGAGCCTCTCCTTCAGGTCCCGTGCCCGGGCTGAATTGAAGGCTCCTCCCCCGTTAGCCGAGCTGTACTCCTCCTCGAGTTGCCTCTGGAGTCGTGCAGCTTCCTTCCTCTCCCTGGCCGCCTTCCGTCTGCAGTACGTCTGCGCCAGGGTTCGGGTCCTGTCCTTCACCGACTCCCACCATTCCACCACGGAGCTGTAGCCGTCCCTCAGGTCGACCCAGCTCGCGTAGTCCTTCCGGAACAGTGCCCTGAAGTCGTCTTCCTCCAGTATCTCCCGGTTCAGCTTCCAGTACCCACGACCGAATGCCGGCAGGCTAGTGTTAGCCACCACCGTCAAGCGCTCGTGGTCGGAATAATAATACCGTGTGTGATCTTCTGTCTGAGTATGGGGAACAGAAAGTGAGCCTGTCTCTCAGTAATAATAATATAGTTTGTGATCCACTGTCACAGCCCGGGGAACAGACAGTCAGTCCGTCTCTCAATAATAATAATACAGTGTGTGACCTCCTATCCCAGCCTGCGGAACAGTGAGCCAGACTCTCAATAATAATAATACAGTGAGATCTCCTGTCCCAGCCTGTGGAACAGTGAGCCTGTCTCTCAATAATAAAAATACAGTTTGTGATCTCCTATCCCAGCCTGAGGAACAGACAGTGAGCCTGTCTCTCAATAATAATAATAATACAGTGTGAGACCTCCTGTCCCAGCCTGAGGAACAGACAGTAAACCTGTCTCTCAATAATAATAATCCAGTGTGTGATCTCCTGTCTTAGCCTGGGGAACACTGAGTCTGTCTCTCAATACTAATAATATAGTGTGTGATTTCCTGCCCCAGCTAGAGGAAAAGACAGTGAGCCTGTCTCTCAATAATAATAATACAGTGTGTGACCTCCTGTCCCAGCCTGGAGAACAGTGAGCAGACTCTCAATAATAAGAATACAGTGTGATCTACTGTCCCAGTCTGAGGAACAGTGAGCCTGTCTCCCAATAATAATAATAATGCAGTCAGTGACCTCCTGTCCCAGCTTGAGGAAGAGACAGTGAGCCTGCCTCTTAATAATAATAATACAGTTTGTGATCTCCTGTCTCAGCCAGGGGAACAGACAGTAAACCTGTTTCTCAATAATACTAATCCAGTGTGTGATCTCCTGTCTTAGCCTGAGGAACAGACAGTGATCCAGTCTCTCAATAATAATAATCCAGTGTGGTATGTCCAGTCCCAGTCTGAGGAGAAAACAGACTGGGACACAGAGAGTGAGAGAGAGAGAGGAGGCAGCACAGAAGATGTGCTCCTAATTTCTTTGAGATTTTATTGTTTTCTGGAACTGAACAAATAGTCTAGGAATAAGGCGACATCTAACAAAACTAAAGAAAACTACAGAAGTAAAGAAATAATTTGCCATTGGAAAAAAAATCAACAAAGCAAACATCTAAAAAACTGAAGATCAACTATAAGACACAGCTACACCTGAGGATAAAGGACCTGAGGAAAAACTCCAAAAAGAAAAATCCCCAAGAGGTAAAGAGAAACAAACAGAAAAGGAATAATTAAAACAAGGAAATAAGAATAAGAAGACAAGAAAGAAAGAAAGAAAGAAAGAAAAAGTACACCAAAGGAAACAAGAAGGAAAGGGAAAATAGAAGCAGAATCAAGAGAAGCCAAGAACTCAGCCATCAACACGAAAAACACCTGATAAGCCCTGTTCTTTCTTCTCCTTTCTTGAAGAGGCCTCTAAAAAATTGAACTGCTTTGCTAGATAAAAGTTTAAAAAATTTTTAGAAAAAGTTACCTTAAAGTTTAAATTAAACAAAATACCACTTGGGCCCACTACACTCAAAAGGTCAAAGTTGAAGAACCTGTTCCCAAGCAACAGGGGGCTGATTGTATTCAAAACGCCCGAGCCAGGCCGTCTGTTTGCTCTTCTCACCTGGGCCCATTGTATTTAAAAGAGGAAGATGAGTACAGAGCAGAACACAGCCCCACTGGACCAGCCCTGCCCCCTCAGCACAGTACTCCAGTACCCTGAGGGCGTGAAAACAGTTAAGACCAGGAAACAGTACAAAGACTCCTGGATGAAAGAAAACCCAGAGACCCTCATTGCTGACTACTGCCAGGCAGGAGAATAACACATAAAAACCAACCTGCTCTTTTTTACTGAGCATCCGAATGCCTGGCACACAGCTGTGTGTAAGAATTATACAAACACCACCAGAAGGGGCATCAGCAAAGGCAGGCAAATCTCCATAGGGGGCAACAGCGAGGTAGAAGACACTGTCCTGACTGTCAACACCTACCACAATGGTACAGTGATGATACAGGGCAGTGAGGCCGCTCTGGAGCTTTTTGAGGAAAAGTTCACAGACCTTAAAACACAGGCTGACCTGGAGAAACCTCCCCCAGAAACAGGAGAAAGACCCAGCAGCCTGATGACCGCCACACCGGAGAGTTCAGCCCCACCTGACTCGGAGCCCACAAACACAGCCTCAGCCACAGAACGGCCCAGCAAGAGTGTAGCCCTCGGCAACACGGAAACACACCACCCGGACACACACAGCCCACACCAACCCCCCTGTGACCACAGAACAGTGCGCCTCCTGAGAGAGAAACTCTCTGCTCTGGAGCTGGACTTCACTGAGTTCAAGGAGCTGATGCTGGGGAGACTCACAGAGGGGCAGGCAGCACAACAGCTAAGAGACGAGGTTAACAAACACAGGAACGAATGTAAAACCTCCAACAAACAGCTCAGGGCACAGATGGAGGAGCTGCTGCAGGACAACAGTAAGCTGCAGTCGGAAGTAGCAGAGCTGAGAGAGGAGCTGCAGCTCGCGGAGAGGACAAGCAAGACTCTCAAAGACCAGCTGAGGAAACTCACTACTTCCCACTGCAGCCCGGACTGCAACAGAACAGCCCTGAGACCCAGAAGACACAACACACAACACCCACCCCCAACCCGCAAAGACACACCCACCTCCACACAACCTGACACCCCTACAACCCCCACCACCAACTCCCACTTACCCAGTACCCCCACCGTAGCAAACACCACACCCACTGCACCCCCCGGCACCCCAAATCCCCTCACAACTCCACTGCCCAAAAGCACATCCACCTTGCCGAACACTCAGGGTGACTCACACACACACCCGGCCCCACCCAACTCCTCCACCTCACACACTGCACCCCCCCAAGCAGCCGCCCGCCCGGCAGCACAGCGCCCCTCCAGCAGACTGGACACCAGAGGCAGACGCATGGAAGTAGCCCTTCTCATCGACTCCAACGGGAGGTACATCGATGAGCACAGGCTCTTCCCGGGATTACAAACAGCAAAGCTCTGGTGTCCGACGACAGAGAAGGCCCTGCAGCTGCTGTCCAGGTCGGTACTGGGAGCCCCTCAGCACATCATCATCCACACCGGCACCAACGACCTGAGGACCCAGAGGGAGCAGGTGGCCCAGTCCATCAGGAGAGTGGCAGAGAGGGCCATACAGGAGTTCCCTCGCGCCCGAATTCTCATCTCCACCCTGCTGCCGAGACAGGACGAGCAGCACCACACCATCCAGAGAATCAATGCCGAGATCTCACGGTGCTGCGCCCTGCTCCCAAACGTCTACCTGGCCCATCACTCCACCCTTGGACCACAGCACCTACACGACCATAAACACCTCAAAAAACAGACCATTGGACTCTTCACAAAAACTCCGAAAGACACCACACTGGGTAGACACCTGAACAGCACCCCAGAGAGAAACAGGAGGACTACCAGAGGAACGCCCCAGCACCCACACCCCCAACCCAGACCAGCTCAACCCACAAAGAACAGAACCAGCACCACCCTACAGCCCTCCAACCCAGACCAACGACCTAACAGGACCAGAACCAGCGCCCCACCCCAAACCCAGCACAATACTTGTTTCTGTCGATGATGTAAATGTCCGACACAAATTTGATACAGTTCCAGAAAACAATAACAACTTGCAAAGATAATTCAAACGATAACAATGAGATCTCTAAAGATAAGTATGTGGAACATTCAGTGTCTGGGCTCGTCAGCATTTGGGCTGAAGAGCACTGATCCTGAATTTATCAAGGATGTAAAGGAGACAGACATCATGATCCTACAGGAGACATGGTGTCGGGGAGACTTGGCTACCCACTGTCCCCCAGGCTACAAGGAGATCATGGTGCCCTCTGTCAAAAAACCCCAAATCACCCGGGGCAGAGACTCTGGGGGGATCATTGTGTGGTACAGAGCGGAGCTCAGTCACTCCATACAATTAGTAAAGAAAGAAGAGTCACGAGTTTGGCTTAAAATCAAAAGAAATACCATCTGTACAGAAAACGAGGTTTTCCTGTGTGCTGTCTACATCCCGCCCTCAGAATCCCCCTACTACAGTGAGGGAATTCTCCCCAGCCTCCACAAGGAGATCGGTCACTTCCAGGGCCAGGGAAACGTGCTGCTCTGTGGTGACCTCAACGCACGAACAGGCACACTGGCAGACTTCACCAGCACACAGGGAAATACTCACATATTCGGACAATCCCCTCTGTACCACACACCGGTCACCTCACACAGGTGCAGCCATGACACCACGGTCAACAGCACCGGGCGCGAGCTGCTGCAGCTCTGTCAAGGGCTGGATCTGTACATCGTCAACGGCAGGACTAGAGGGGACTCTCTAGGCAGGTTCACCTACAGCTCAGCTCTGGGCAGCAGTGTGGTGGACTACGCCATCACCGACCTGGACCCCTCCTGTATCAGTGCCTTCACTGTCAGGCCACAAACTCCCCTCTCCGACCACAGCCAGATCACACTCTACATGAAGAGAGCACACCAGTACAGAGACACACTGACACAGCCCAGCCAGCTGTATGACCTCAACCAGGCATACAGATGGGACACAGACAGCCTGGACAGATACCAAACTGCACTGGGCCATGACGAAATTCAGACACTGATGGACACATTCCTAAACACTCCGTATCAAACCAACAAATTAGGCATCAACTTGGCCACACAAAAACTAAATCACCTATTCCACAAACTAGCATCAAAATCTAAGCTAAAAACAATTAAATCAAAAAACTACCAAAAAACAAAAGCAAAAGAAAAGTGGTTTGATACGGAGTGCAAAAACATCAGAAATGCACTACGAAAAGTCTCAAATGAAAAACACAGACAACCACACAACACAGATCTGCGCCTCAGGTACTGTGACATGGTAAAACTTTACAAACACACGCTGAAAAAGAAAAGAAACACATACATAGACAAACAACTTGCAGAAATTGAGGAGTCACTAAATCAGAACTGTTTCTGGGAGAAGTGGAACAACTTAAACAAATCAAAACCAGAAGAATTGGCCATCCAAAATGGAACAATCTGGCAAACATACTTTGAAAATCTCTATGAAAAGCTCCCAAATACAAATCAATCAGACCAAAACACCATTTATGAAAAACTCAACATTTTGGAATTGGCTATCAAAGACAACCAAAACCCCTTAGACTCCCCAATCACTGAGCAGGAGCTACTGGACAAACTCCAGGCCCTCAGACCACGCAAAGCCTGTGGCCATGATGGTGTCATAAATGAGATGCTGAGACAGAGCAGCCCAAAGTTGCAATAAGCCCTGCTCAAACTCTTCAATCTCATCATGACAGCTAGATGTTTCCCCGAGGCCTGGAACCAAGGACTGATCACGCCCATCTATAAGAGTGGAGATAGACTCGATCCCAACAACTACCGGGGCATCTGTGTGAACAGTAACCTGGGGAAGGTATTCTGCAGTATCCTAAATACACGAATACTGGCCTTCCTTACCGAACAGAATGTCCTGAGTAAAAGTCAGATTGGCTTCTTGCCAGATCACCGCACATCTGATCACATTTACACCCTGCACACACTGATAGACAAACACGTCCACCAAAAACACAAAGGAAAAATTTTTGCCTGCTTTGTCGATTTCAAAAAAGCATTTGACTCGATTTGGCATGAGAGATTGTTTTATAAACTACTCCAAAGCGGCATAGGGGGCAAAGTGTACGACATAATTAAATCAATGTATTCAGAGAGCAAATGTGCAGTGAAAATTGGAAACAAAAGGACTAAATTCTTCACCCAAGGCCGCGGGGTGAGACAGGGCTGCAGCCTGAGCCCAACACTGTTCAATATCTATATCAACGAATTAGCAGGAATGTTGGAGCAGTCTGCAGCTCCTGGTCTCACACTACACGACACAGAAATCAAGTTCCTGCTCTACGCAGATGACCTGGTCCTGCTGTCGCCCACAGAACAGGGGCTGCAGCAGAACCTGGCACTGCTGGAGCAGTACTGTCAGACCTGGGCACTGACAGTCAATCTGGACAAGACCAGAGTTATGGTTTTCCAGAAGAAAGCCAGACCCCAGGGAAACAGGTACAAATTCACACTGAACAACAACACATTGGAGCACACATCCAGCTACACATATCTCGGTCTCACCATCAGCTCTTCTGGGAGTTTTGACCTGGCAGTGAAGGCACTGAGGGAGAAGGCACTCAGGGCTTTCTACGCAATAAGAAGGAGGCTTCTTCAACATCAACCCACCAACAAGAATCTGGCTCCAAATACTTGAAAGTGTAATCCAACCCATTGCCCTATACGGCAGTGAAGTGTGGGGTCCCCTCACAGACCAGGATTACACCCAATGGGACAAACACCCCACAGAAACTCTGCACATGGAGATCTGTAGAAACATCCTCCATGTGCAGAGAAGAACTCCTAACAACGGGTGCAGGGCCGAAAAAGGGCCAGTACCCACTATTGATAAACATACAGAAAAGAATATTCAAGTATTGGCTACACCTAAAAAACAGTGACCAAAATTCCTACCACCGCAAAGCCCTGCTGAGCCAAGAGTTGAGCCCAAAACAGAGCCCCCTGAGCCAGCTGGTCCTGAGGCTCACCGACCTGAGCCACACCGACACTAACCAGCCTCAGGACAGCACTGCTAGAGCACCACAACCCAGACTCAACCACATCACAGCACAGATCAAACAGCAATATCTCACACACTGGGACACACACACACAGACACAACATAAACTGGAATGTTACAGAACCTTAAACAGACAATACACACTAGCTGAATATTTGACCAAAATAAAAAATAACAAACAGAAACAGACCCTGACGAAGTACAGGCTCAGTGACCACAGCCTGGCCATAGAAACTGGGCGACACAGGCAGACCTGGCTGCCCAGAGAGGACAGGCTGTGCTCCCACTGCCAGTGGGGAGAAATAGAGACAGAGGTGCACTTCCTACTGCACTGTGACAGATACTCTGGGATTAGAGAAACATTCTTCCCTAAATTCAGAAATCTAATCCCAGAGTTCCCACACCTGCCAGAATCACAACGGGTCCCAATCCTACTGGGAGAGGGAGGAGGGAAGTCAGTTGAACTGGCAGCCCAGTATGTGATCTACTGTCACAGCCTGAGGAACAGTGAGTCTGTCTCCCAATAATGCTCCAGCCGCCTACAGAATATGTCAATATATTATAATATGTCTTTGTTGTAAATGTCTGTAATATGTCTGTAGACTTTATTTTACTTCTATTTTTGTTTTGTTTCATGTAAATATCATTACTTTCATTTGCTTTGGCAACACTGATTGTACCCATCGGTCATGCTAATAAAGCACCTTGAATTGAATTGAATTGAATTGAGAGGAGAGCGGAAAGTGCTTCCGGGTCTCGAGGAAGAAAGCAAGCACCGCGGGCAGGCCACGTGTACCTGCTCCCAGCCAAGAGGCCAAGGAGGCAGAGAGAGAGGGAGCGGATAGCGCTTCCGAGTCTCAAGGTGGAAAGCAAGCACCGCGGGCAGGCCACGTGTACCTGCTCCCAGCCAAGAGGCCAAGGAGGCAGAGAGAGAGCAAGAGAGAGAGGGAGCAGATAGCGCTTCCGAGTCTCGAGGTGGAAAGCAAGCACCGCGGGCAGGCCACGTGTACCTGCTCCCAGCCAAGAGGCCAAGGAGGCAGAGAGAGCGAGAGAGAGAGGGAGCGGATAGCGCTTCCGAGTCTCGAGGTGGAAAGCAAGCACCGCGGGCAGGCCACGTGTACCTACTCCCAGCCAAGAGGCCAAGGAGGCAGAGAGAGAGGGAGAGAGGGAGAGAGAGAGAGAGAGAGAGCGGATAGCGCTTCCGAGTCTCGAGGAAGAAAGCAGGCACCGCGGGCAGGCCACGTGTACCTACTCCCAGCCAAGAGGCCAAGGAGGCAGAGAGAGAGGGAGAGCGAGAGAGAGAGGGAGCGGATAGCGCTTCCGAGTCTCGAGGAAGAAAGCAGGGACCCGTGGCAGGCCACGTATACCTACTCCCAGCCAAGAGGCCAAGGAGGCGGAGCAAGAGAAAGGGGGAGAGGAGAGGAGAGGAGAGAGCAGAGAGAGAACGTTGCTGCCGGATCCCACCCAGCTCAGCTGCTGCTGCTTGGCCTTAACCCCCTAGGCTCAACCTAGAGCGATACCAGCTCAAGCACTCTTCAGGATCTTCGATAGCCTTCTAGACCTTTGGAAAGACAAGAACTGCGGGCATGCCACTTGAACTTGATCTTAGCCAAAAGGCAGAGAAGCGAGGGGAGAACGCACGAACGCAGTCCCCCACTACCAGAAATGATGCAGTCGAGATTCCCACATTTGGGGAATTCGCAGGGGTCAGCACAGCCGGAGTGCAATGGCCGAGTCTCGCCCTGGGTGAACCGATTTATGATTTTTAAGAACTTTATTTTCTTTTCACAAAAAAGTACAGGACATCACAATTTAGAAAGCTTTACATTAATATACATACTTAAAACAGTATATATGATCACATCTCATTACATTTTGACACGGTACCAGTTACATAGCAACAATTTCTTTTTTTCTGGTGCAAATCACATTCTTTACTTAAACATGATAATGTTTTTCACAGTTTCTTGAGATATTGACCTATGCTCTCTATTTCCCACAGATTTTCTGCTTCCTGCCTCCCTTCTCTCCACAGATCTCTGAGGTAATAGTTCTCTCGGGTGATGAACAGGGCCAGGCTACCTGCTGCCTTGACTGGGACCTCGATGCCTTTGAACAGCCCCATGTTCCTCACTCTCCACAGGGCGTCTTTCCCACTGTTCACCACGGCCCAGATCCTGTCAAACACGTCAGGAGGAAGTTTGACAGGAGAGATGCCGTATATGACGAAAGCAGCGGTCAGGGTAAATTGGGGCGAGAGAGCCTGCAACCAATCTTCAAACTGTGCCCAGAAGGCCTTAGCAAAAAAGCAGGACCACAGGAGATGGGTCACAGTCTCCTCCTCGCCGCAGCCCACCCTAACGCAGCGAGGGCTGGGGGTGAGGCCCCTACGGTACAAGAAAGTTCGTACCGGTAAGCACTGGTGGACGACACTCCAGGCTAAATCTCTGTGAATGTTGCACAGAAACTTAGAGGATGTGTGTTTCCACACCTTCCTTGTTTGGGCTGATGTTAAAATGCCCACAGGGGTCTGCCTATTGTTCTGGGGTGCAACGAAATCTTCCAGTTTTTGGACGCTGACATCTCGGAGGGGAATATGGCCAATTGGGTGAGATCTTAGAAAACTTTTAACTGTCCCATAAATTGCAGGGCATGTGTCAGAGAGTGGGACATCCAGCTTGGGTCTGACACCCCACACTCTGAACACCTCCCTACCTATCCAGAGCCTGGAAAAATAAGTCCAGGTACGCGCTGCAGGTGCTGTTGCAAAGCCTCTCAGCACAGAGACCAGGAAAATGCACAGCAGCTTCGTAGCAATATCTGGGACAGACTTCCCCCCTGAGGGTAGCGGCCTGTACATTATTTCCCTTCTGAGTCTTTCCTGCTTCCCACCCCATAGAAATTGAAACATCAATCTCCTCAGCACCGCCGCAACACGGTGTGGGATTGGGAAGGTAGAAGCCAGAAAAATCAAGACAGGCAAGAGCTCAGCTTTGATGACCAGCACCTTCCCTGTCATGGTGAGGTCTCGGTCCTTCCATTGCATCAGTTTTTTGTTTAAGATTGGCAATTTGTTTTGCCAATTTACTGTTCCCATCTCTTCTCCAAAATACACCCCCAGGACCTTAATTCTCTTCTCTTGCAGCCTGAGATCGTGTCCTTCTTTTGGCTCCCTCCAGTTCTGATAAAAAATCTCACTCTTAGATTTGTTAATTTTTGCAGAGGAAGCCAAAGAGAAACAATCACAGCACTGCAGAGCTCTGCTAATTGAGGCATTGTCAGAGAGGAGCAGGGTGACGTCATCCATGTATAGAGATGTCTTTACCTCTCCTCCCCCACTTCCAGGCACTGGTATCCCATTAATGGCCTGATCCTGGCGCAAGGCACAGGCTAAGGGCTCCATAGCCAAAACGAATAACAAGGGGGATAATGGGCAGCCCTGCCTCACCCCTGAACAGACTTCAAAGGGGCATGATCTACTGCCATTTACCATTACTCTGCTGTTGCTACCTGTGTACAGCAGGTTAATCCACTTTCTCATGATGGGGCCAAACTTCATGTGCTCAAGTACCGATGTTAAGTACTGCCGGTTTAGGCGGTCAAAGGCCTTTTCTAGGTCTACACCTAAAATGCACAGAGGGAGGGAGCGATCCTCCGAGTACAGATAGACATCCCTCAACAAGGCCAGGTTGTCGCTCATCAGGCGTCCTGCTATCCCACAAGTCTGTTCTTTCCCTACCAGTGAGGCCACTACATTTTGTAGGCGCAGGAAAAGGGCTTTGGACAGGATCTTAGTGTCCACGCCTAACAGGCTGAGGGGTCTCCAGTTCTTGATGTCATTCTTTGCTCCTTTCTTGAACAAGAGAGAGATAGTGCCTTCTCTTAAGGAGTCAGGCAGCAATTCTGTCTTATAGCTTTCCTCGAATAGGAGTAGTAGCGGATCCTGAAGCAGATCCCAAAAGGTGCAATAAAATTCTTTAGGGAGCCCGTCAGCACCCGGAGTTTTCCCCTTCTGTAAGCTCTCCATAGCCTGTCCCAGCTCTTCTACTGTCAAATCCCTCTCAAGTACTTCCCTATCTTCTTCACTCAAAACGTTTTCTAGCTTTGAGGTGAAAAAATGAATTTCTTCATCCTTAACCTCTGTAGAGCTGTACAGTCTTGAGTAGAAGGCCTCGGTGCAGGAGTGGATAGCACTCGGCTCTGTTCTCTCTTGTCCCTCCTCATCAACTACACTTTCCATGACAGACTTGGAGCCTACCACTTTCCTGAAAAAGTAGCGAGTACACTTCTCATTTTCTTCTAAGAACTGCTGTGCTCCCATTGCCAGTGGGGAGAAATAGAGACAGAGGTGCACTTCCTACTGCACTGTGACAGATACTCTGGGATTAGAGAAACATTCTTCCCTAAATTCAGAAATCTAATCCCAGAGTTCCCACACCTGCCAGAATCACAACGGGTCCCAATCCTACTGGGAGAGGGAGGAGGGAACTCAGTTGAACTGGCAGCCCAGTATGTGATCTCCTGTCACAGCCTGAGGAACAGTGAGTCTGTCTCCCAATAATGCTCCAGCCGCCTACAGAATATGTCAATATATTATAATATGTCTTTGTTGTAAATGTCTGTAATATGTCTGTAGACTTTATTTTACTTCTATTTTTGTTTTGTTTCATGTAAATATCATTACTTTCATTTGCTTTGGCAACACTGATTGTACCCATCGGTCATGCTAATAAAGCACCTTGAATTGAATTGAATTGAATTGAGAGGAGAGCGGAAAGTGCTTCCGGGTCTCGAGGAAGAAAGCAAGCACCGCGGGCAGGCCACGTGTACCTGCTCCCAGCCAAGAGACCAAGGAGGTAGAGAGAGAGAGAGGGAGCGGATAGCGCTTCCGAGTCTCAAGGTGGAAAGCAAGCACCGCGGGCAGGCCACGTGTACCTACTCCCAGCCAAGAGGCCAAGGAGGCAGAGAGAGCGAGAGAGAGAGGGAGCGGATAGCGCTTTCGAGTCTCGAGGTGGAAAGCAAGCACCGTGGGCAGGCCACGTGTACCTGCTCCCAGCCAAGAGGCCAAGGAGGCAGAGAGAGAGGGAGAGAGGGAGAGAGAGAGAGCGGATAGCGCTTCCGAGTCTCGAGGAAGAAAGCAGGCACCGCGGGCAGGCCACGTGTACCTACTCCCAGCCAAGAGGCCAAGGAGGCAGAGAGAGAGGGAGAGAGAGAGAGAGCGAGAGAGAGAGGGAGCGGATAGCGCTTCCGAGTCTCGAGGAAGAAAGCAGGGACCCGTGGCAGGCCACGTATACCTACTCCCAGCCAAGAGGCCAAGGAGGCGGAGCAAGAGAAAGGGGGAGAGGAGAGGAGAGGAGAGAGCAGAGAGAGAACGTTGCTGCCGGATCCCACCCAGCTCAGCTGCTGCTGCTTGGCCTTAACCCCCTAGGCTCAACCTAGAGCGATACCAGCTCAAGCACTCTTCAGGATCTTCGATAGCCTTCTAGACCTTTGGAAAGACAAGAACTGCGGGCATGCCACTTGAACTTGATCTTAGCCAAAAGGCAGAGAAGCGAGGGGAGAACGCACGAACGCAGTCCCCCACTACCAGAAATGATGCAGTCGAGATTCCCACATTTGGGGAATTCGCAGGGGTCAGCACAGCCGGAGTGCAATGGCCGAGTCTCGCCCTGGGTGAACCGATTTAAGAACTTTATTTTCTTTTCACAAAAAAGTACAGGGCATCACAATTTAGAAAGCTTTACATTAATATACATACTTAAAACAGTATATATGATCACATCTCATTACATTTGACACGGTACCAGTTACATAGCAACAATTTCTTTTTTTCTGGTGCAAATCACATTCTTTACTTAAACATGATAATGTTTTTCACAGTTTCTTGAGATATTGACCTATGCTCTCTATTTCCCACAGATTTTCTGCTTCCTCCCTCCCTTCTCTCCACAGATCTCTGAGGTAATAGTTCTCTCGGGTGATGAACAGGGCCAGGCTACCTGCTGCCTTGACTGGGACCTCGATGCCTTTGAACAGCCCCATGTTCCTCACTCTCCACAGGGCGTCTTTCCCACTGTTCACCACGGCCCAGATCCTGTCAAACACGTCAGGAGGAAGTTTGACAGGAGAGATGCCGTATATGACGAAAGCAGCGGTCAGGGTAAATTGGGGCGAGAGAGCTTGCAACCAATCTTCAAACTGTGCCCAGAAGGCCTTAGCAAAAAAGCAGGACCACAGGAGATGGGTCACAGTCTCCTCCTCGCCGCAGCCCACCCTAACGCAGCGAGGGCTGGGGGTGAGGCCCCTACGGTACAAGAAAGTTCGTACCGGTAAGCACTGGTGGACGACACTCCAGGCTAAATCTCTGTGAATGTTGCACAGAAACTTAGAGGATGTGTGTTTCCACACCTTCCTTGTTTGGGCTGATGTTAAAATGCCCACAGGGGTCTGCCTATTGTTCTGGGGTGCAACAAAATCTTCCAGTTTTTGGACGCTGACATCTCGGAGGGGAATATGGCCAATTGGGTGAGATCTTAGAAAACTTTTAACTGTCCCATAAATTGCAGGGCATGTGTCAGAGAGTGGGATATCCAGCTTGGGTCTGACACCCCACACTCTGAACACCTCCCTACCTATCCAGAGCCTGGAAAAATAAGTCCAGGTACGCGCTGCAGGTGCTGTTGCAAAGCCTCTCAGCACAGAGGCCAGGAAAATGCACAGCAGCTTCGTAGCAATATCTGGGACAGACTTCCCCCCTGAGGGTAGCGGCCTGTACATTATTTCCCTTCTGAGTCTTTCCTGCTTCCCACCCCATAGAAATTGAAACATCAATCTCCTCAGCACCGCCGCAACACGGTGTGGGATTGGGAAGGTAGAAGCCAGAAAATTCAAGATAGGCAAGAGCTCAGCTTTGATGACTAGCACCTTCCCTGTCATGGTGAGGTCTCGGTCCTTCCATTGCATCAGTTTTTTGTTTAAGATTGGCAATTTGTTCTGCCAATTTACTGTTCCCATCTCTTCTCCAAAATACACCCCCAGGACCTTAATTCTCTTCTCTTGCAGCCTGAGATCATGTCCTTCTTTTGGCTCCCTCCAGTTCTGATAAAAAATCTCACTCTTAGATTTGTTAATTTTTGCAGAGGAAGCCAAAGAGAAACGATCACAGCACTGCAGAGCTCTGCTAATTGAGGCATTGTCAGAGAGGAGCAGGGTGACGTCATCCATGTATAGAGATGTCTTTACCTCTCTTCCCCCACTTCCAGGCACTGGTATCCCATTAATGGCCTGATCCTGGCGCAAGGCACAGGCTAAGGGCTCCATAGCCAAAACAAATAACAAGGGGGATAATGGGCAGCCCTGCCTCACCCCTGAACAGACTTCAAAGGGGCGTGATCTATTGCCATTAACCATTACTCTGCTGTTGCTACCTGTGTACAGCAGGTTAATCCACTTTCTCATGATGGGGCCAAACTTCATGTGCTCAAGTACCGATGTTAAGTACTGCCGGTTTAGGCGGTCAAAGGCCTTTTCTAGGTCTACACCTAAAATGCACAGAGGGAGGGAGCGATCCTCCGAGTACAGACAGACATCCCTCAACAAGGCCAGGTTGTCGCTCATCAGGCGTCCTGCTATCCCACAAGTCTGTTCTTTCCCTACCAGTGAGGCCACTACATTTTGTAGGCGCAGGAAAAGGGCTTTGGACAGGATCTTAGTGTCCACGCCTAACAGGCTGAGGGGTCTCCAGTTCTTTATGTCATTCTTTGCTCCTTTCTTAAACAAGAGAGAGATAGTGCCTTCTCTTAAGGAGTCAGGCAGCAATTCTGTCTTATAGCTTTCCTCGAATAGGAGCAGTAGCGGATCCTGAAGCAGATCCCAAAAGGTGCAATAAAATTCTTTAGGGAGCCCGTCAGCACCCGGAGTTTTCCCCTTCTGTAAGCTCTCCATAGCCTGTCTCAGCTCTTCTACTGTCAAATCCCTCTCTAGTACTTCCCTATCTTCTTCACTCAAAACGTTTTCTAGCTTTGAGGTGAAAAAATGAATTTCTTCATCCTTTACCTCTGTAGAGCTGTACAGTCTTGAGTAGAAGGCCTCGGTGCAGGAGAGGATAGCACTCGGCTCTGTTCTCTCTCGTCCCTCCTCATCAACTACACTTTCCATGACTGACTTGGAGCCTACCACTTTCCTGAAAAAGAAGCGAGTACACTTCTCATTTTCTTCCAAGAACTGCACTCTGCTTCTTAACAGCACTCCTCGACTACTTTCTTCGGCTATGCTCCGGATGTCCTTTTTTAAAAGAGTGATATCCTCGAGCACATCGAAGCCACTGTGCAGCATCGTGTAGAGACGCTGCAGCTGCCTCTGTTTCCTGGCTAGCACTCCTCTCCGTCTGGCAGCAGCCTTCCTTCCCTCAGCCATGAAAAAGGCCTTTGTCCTCACCTTCACCTCCTCCCACCACTCTCCTACTGACCCGTACAGACACTGCAAGGACAGCCACTGTGATAGTTTCTCCTTGTAGCGGGATACTACCCCCTCGTTCTCTAGCAGCTTTGTGTTGAGTTTCCAGAGGCCTGGGCCAAAGACAGTCCCGCCCTGGAGTTCCACTCTACACCCTAAAGCCTGATGATCTGAGAAGAAGACAGGCTGAAGAGTGACCCCAACAACTTTCACTCTCGCTGAGACAAAGCAATAGTCAATTCTGGAGCTGCTATTCCTCCCTGACCATGTATATCCTGCTGTTGTGGGATATATACATCTATATGTGTCTGAGAGTTTAAAGTCTTGAACTAAGTTTTGCAGGGCCAGTGAGCTGGAATCCAATTTTATCGGAGAGCTAGACTGCCTGTCTGTGTGCTCTAAGATACAATTAAAATCCCCTCCCACTATCACGTCTGTGCTACATAACAATAGGGGAGAGAGTGCCTTGAGTAGCTCCACCCTTCCTCCCACGTCAGAAGGACAATACACATTGATTAGCCGCAGGTTAACGGTCCCCCATTCCACATCCACACACAGCAACCTGCCATCTATGACCCTCTGAATACTTTTCAATTTGAAAGCCCATCCTTTGAAAAGAATGGCCACGCCAGAGGCTCTGTTGTTATTGTCCCCTGACCAAACAGAAAGCCCTTTATCCCACCTATCTTCAAAGCTTTTATACCTCTCTTGATAGGCTAAAGCACACTCCTGCAACATCAACACATCTCCCTCTCTCTGCTGGAGGTAATCAAAGACAGACTGGCATTTAACTCTGTCATTGATACCTCTGGTGTTAAGAGAAATTATGTTTAGAGCCATATTACATAAGAAAGTGGAGCCAGTCTTTACAAAACACATTTCTCTTCTGTCTCACCTGTTACCTTCTTCTTTTTCTTTTTCTTCTTACCAATTTCCTGCCAGCCATCCTCTGAATGAGCCTTCATCAGGGTGGCAGCAGTAAAAGCGTTCACAGAGTCCATTTCAAGGAAGGGGGTAGAGGGAGGGGTGGAGGGGTTCCAGCTGTCCCCATCGCCATGCTCTCCTTCCTCCTCGCTCGGGGAGAAAACAGAGTCATTTTTCCTTTTCCTTACGTCCAGCTCCTGGGAGCACTGAGGGGAAAGGGGTGCAGCCGATGCACCAGTCTCCTCTTCCCCCTCACCCACCAGCTGCTGCAGATCCTCCGTGATGGACTGGATGGAGGAGAGGAGGGCATCTGTAGCACTTGCAGAGTCTGGGAAAAGCAGCTCCGCTGAATCCTGGGTATCCTCGCTGGACCCGCTCCACCGGGGGGCCCCACACTGGCCCTCGTTCTGAGGAGCAGGAGTGGGGGAGGGGTCGCTGTTCTCGGGGGTTTTCAAACCCTCGTGCTTGTCTGGTGCAGTCTGCGGTTGTGGGGGGGTAGTGGATCTCTCTTCCACTGGCCCCGGAGCCACAGCAGGACTGATCCTGGCTGGAGGCTGAGAGTCTTTGTCCAACAAGGGTTCTTTGTTTGACTTGTTGTTTGCTTTGGCTTTTCGGGCCGGTTTGGCTGAAACAAGCACTGCCTCATCCTTTCTCATTTTGAGTTTATTGGCGTAGGCGTGAGGGCAGTTCTTAAAAACGTGTCCTTCCGAGCCACATAAATTGCACTTTGGCAGCATTGAACAGTCAGAGGCTAAATGTCCCTGTTTGCCACAGGTCTTGCAGCATTTCACAGTGCAGGACGATGCCAGGTGTCCCACAGCACCACAGCGCCGACACACCTTTGGTTGTCCCACATAAAAAACATAGCCATTGCAGGCGCCCAGCCGGATTGTAGAGGGCAGGTGCCTTAAGCCTCCATTTACATTGTCCGGTAGCAAGCGAACCTCGAATTTCCTTGCTCCTGTTTTTATACCGTCAACATCTCTAACCTCAGTTCCATGGTGGACGGTGCAGTACTGGTTAAGCCAGGTGTGAATGTCTTCCGTCTTTGCCAGTTCCGAGAACATAACAACATGCACGGTTTTCCTCTCTCTCTGTGTCAAAGGCTGCAAGTTGATCTTCTCAAGAGCAGGAACTTTCCCTCTTTTTGCCTCAAACACATCCACACATTGTTCAAACAGAGGATAGGTAGCAAATACAACCTCAAATGCTTTCTGACCTGGGAGAGCGAAGATGAAATCCAAGTGCCGAGGTTCAAAGCCAAGTTCCTTCTGCAACACTTTTCTGCTGAACTGCATACGATCCATGAAGAGGTCATCCAAAAGCTCAAAACGCACAGCATTCTTGCGGGATCCAAAAGTTGCCATTTCGTGAACTGCAAAACAAACACTATTTCCACAAAACAAGAAAACAATCCAACAACTCCACCTGCCAGGTAAGTATGAGCTGTACAAGCCCCTGCAAGCGACCCGCACCCACAGCACAAATCGCGCAGCCTAGGCCAGCTCCTCGCCCCGCACGCCACCGCCTCCTGCTGGGCCCACTCTTTCGCACACTCACACGCCACCCTAACACTCAAAAGTGTGGGCAAAACGAGAAAACTAGCGCGCCGTTTCCTACACATCTGCAGTCGCCATTGCGCATTCGCAGCATGTCCCGGGACGCAATTCGGCCTCATTTGCATAACACCAGACCGGCAGATCGCTACGCAAGCTCGCGTCGTGCGCCTGCCACACACCGAACAAACACCGGAGCCTTTTCAGCAATTTCCAAAAAACGGGCCTGCTCGCCTGCCCACAAGGCTCCGTCTCTTACCCGCTCTCCAGAGCCTGCTGCCTTCTGTGCTGTTCTCTCGGCACCGCTGCAGCGCACACAACTCCCGCAGCGCGGGGAGAAAGTTTCCACGCTCCGCCGCAGGGAAGGCTCGCTCCGTGCGCACAAGTCCTTTCAATGCCAGTTCAACAAGTGCTCCGCATTAGCAGCGTCGGGGCTCCGGTGTGTCGCACCTCACCTCACCTCGCACAGCCCCCTCCTTGAATGTCTGGCGCTGGGCATGCCCCGCTCTCCTGCACCTTATCTTATCGCGTGTGACCACCGACAATGGCCACAACGCCTGGGAATGGCACCCGTAAAGTGTTCATTGGGGCACAGGAACAGCCCGTCTCGTCTCGGGGGCCGGCTTCAAAGACAATACAGCAAACACAGCGGGGCGTGGGAAGAAGACGACACGACACATGCAGGTACATTCAGCTCCAGCGGGAACGAGTCATTTGTCGGTCTTTTCAAGTGCTGGGAGCCGAGTAATCCTTCGCTTGTATTGTTTCTCCCCGGTGACTAGATCTCACCCTGCGACTCTCGACTGGGCTCACCCACGGCAGCCCAGCAGGTGTGAGCCTAGCCGGCACCCGGATGGGAGATTCCCCCCGGAAAAGCTCAGGTTGCTGCTGCTCCTGCAAGAGGTGTGACTGGGACCGGTAGGGAGCGCTCACCCTGCGCTCTGTGTGGCTTTCTTATGCCCCAGCATCCTGATGGCGACACTCTGCTGCACAAACAGGCGCCGTCCTTCAGGGGAGGCGTAAAACCGAGGTCCCGACCCTCCTTGGCCATTAAGAAATCCCAAGGCGTCTCTCAAAAAGAGACGCCGGGGGTGTCACTCTGGTGTTAGTGTTCCCCTTTACCAATCAGTCGGGGTCTCCTCCTAATCCCCGTCTCATATGTAACAATCAATGACGAGGCCCCCCTGTCCCGCGATATTGTACTTGTCTCCTGGCCGCTGGCTGGCGCCGTGAGATTTAGTACTTGCGCAAGAGACCGGGGGCAGAGCGCGAACGCGGTCCCCCGCCCCCACAAAGTGTGCGCTCCAGGTTCCCTCTCGGGGCTCTGCAACACAACGGAAAGGCAGCGAGAAGGAGCCTCTTGCTCTGACGCCGCAAGGCCACAAGAGGGCGGAGGCACCGCGCGCCCGGCCGACGTGTTGGACTAGTGCGCTTCATGTGCTGAAATAAACACGCGGCAGCCCAGAAATGTTTTCAGAGTGCTGTGCACTGGAGGTTTTTGTCTTGTGAAGACTTGCCTTGTGCTCCTCCGTGCAGTTTGTTTGTCCTCCTCCAGTGCGGGACAAGCCAACACAAGGGAGCACATTCGCCAACATAAAGGCACGCAACGCGATTTGGAAAGAGGCTCCTTTCCAAAGAGTTGCACACGAACGATTCTTCAGTCCCGCTCGGGGGGCACGGAGCCCCAGCCACACACAGCTTCAAGTAGCGAGTCAGGCGGTACCGCTTTCGCTTGCGGCCCCACCACCCTGAACGCGCCCGATCTCGTCTGATCTCGGAAGGTAAGCAGGGTCGGGCCTGGTTAGTACTTGGATGGGAGACTGCCTGGGAATACCAGGTGCTGCAAGCTCTTGCTCTCTCGGCCAGCAGGAGTTGCCGTTGGAGCCATAGGCTTTGGGGGGAAAACCTGGAGGATGGAAAGGTGATCTATAGCCTCATCTCTACAGATGTTTTGTTGCTATGGCATGTGTGTGACCCATATACAAAAAAACCCGCTTGTAAAACGAATATCGAAGCTGCCTCTAAATCTGCAAATGAAGATGAGTCGATAAACCACTTGTTTTTCATATAACTATACATATATTCATTTATTACTGATTTCATTCACTGACCACGGATACAATAGAGGTACAGCCATTCACTGTTTGACATGTCTGCACTGGTACAGAACCTAGCAATCAGAAAACAGGTGAAACTGTCTTTAGAATTAGCATACAGTACCGAGGCCCCCATGACCAAATAAAGGCTAACCTTGATAATCAGCCTAAATGATGCAGACTACAGCAAAACGACTGACTTTGAAAAGGGAATGAATGTCCGGAAGGAGTAGTGTAACCTGCTTGAAATGCTTCTCCGGACCTCTAACTAAAAGAAACCGGGAACCGGCAGTGGCATCGACTCCTTTCGAACTGGGATCCTATCGCAGCTCGTGGTGGCGTAACTCTTCCGTATGAGGAAGTCTGAGGAACAGTGAGCCTGTCTCTCAATAATAAAAATACAGTTTGTGATCTCCTATCCCAGCCTGAGGAACAGACCGTGAGACTTTCTCTCAATAATAATAATAATACAGTGTGAGATCTCCTGTCCCAGCCTGAGGAACAGACAGTAAACCTGTCTCTCAATAATAATAAACCAGTGTGTGATCTCCTGTCTTAGCCTGGGGAACACTGAGCCTGTCTCTTAATACTAATAATATAGTGTGTGATTTCCTGCCCCAGCTAGAGGAACAGACAGTGAGCCTGTCTCTCAAAGATATTAATAATACAGTGTGTGACCTCCTGTCCCAGCTTGGGGAACAATAAGCCAGACTCTCAGCAATTATAATACAGTGTGATCTACTGTCCCAGCCTGAGGAACAGTGAGTTTATCTGTCAATAATAATAATACAGTATGATCTCCTGTCCCAGTCAGAGGAACAGTGAGCTTGTCTCTCAATAATAATAATACAGTGTGTGGATCTCCTGTCCCAGCCTGAGGAACAGACAGTGAGCCTGTCTCTCAATAATAATGATACAGTGTAATCTCCTGTCCCAGCCTGAGGAACAGTGAGCCTGTCTCTCAATAATAATAACCTAGTGTGGAATGTCCTGTCCCAGTGTGAGGAACAAACCGTGAGCATGTGTCTCAATAATAATAGAACAGTGCTTGATCTCCAGTCCCAGCCAGAGGAACAGTGAGCCAAACTCTCAATAATAATAATACAGTGTGATCTACTTTCCCAGCCTGAGGAACAGACAGCGAGCCTGTCTCTCAATAATAATAATAAAGTGTGTGACCTCCTGTCCCAGCTTGGGGAACAGTAAGCCAGACTCTCAACAATAATAATACAGTGTGATCTACTGTCCCAGCCTAAGGAACAGTGAGCTTGTCTCTCAATAATATTAATACAGTATGATCTCCTGTCCCAGCCTGAGGAACAGACAGTGAACCTGTCTTTCAATAATAATAATAACACAGTGTGTGACTTCCTCTCCCAGCATGAGGAACAGACAGTGAGCCTGTCTCTCAATAAGAATAATAACACAGTGTGTGACCTCCTGTCCCAGCCTGAGGAACAGCGAGCCTGTCTCTCAATAATAATAATACAGTGTGTCATCTCCTTTCCCAGAGTGAGGAACAGTGAGCTTGTCTCTTAATAATAATAATACAGTGTGATCTCCTGTCCCAGCCTGAGGAACAGGTAGCCTGTCTCTCAATAATAATAATAATACAGTGTGTGATCTCCTGTCTTAGCCTGAGGAACAGACAGTGAACCTGTCTCTAAATAATAATAACCTTGTGTGGAATGTCCTGTCCCAGTCTGAGGAACAAACAGTCAGCATGTCTCTCAATAACAATAGAACAGGGTGTGATCTCCAGTCCCAGCAAGAGGAACAAACAGTGAGCCTGTCTCTCAATAATAAAAATACAGTGTGTGATCTCCTATCCCAGCCTGAGGAACAGACAGTGAGCCTGTCTCTCAATAATAATAATAATACAGTGTGTGATCTGTTGTTCCAGCCTGAGGAAAAGACAGTGAGCCCGTCTCTCAATAATAATAATACAGTGTGTGACCTCCTGTCCCAGCCTGGAGAACAGTGAGTTTATCAGTCAATAATAATAATACAGTGTGATCTCCTGTCCAATCCTGAGGAACAGTGAGCTTGTCTCATAATAAAAATAATACAGTGTGTGTTCTCCTGTCCCAGCCTGAGGAACAGACAGTAAGCCTATCTCTCAAAGATAATAATAATACAGTGTGTGACCTCCTGTCCCAGCTTGGGGAACAATAAGCCAGACTCTCAGCAATTATAATACAGTGTGATCTACTGTCCCAGCCTGAGGAACAGTGAGCTTGTCTCTCAATAATAATAATACAGTATGATCTCTTGTCCCAGTCTGAGGAACAGTGAGCCTGTCTCTCAATAATAATAATACAGTGTGTGACCTCCTGTCCCAGCCTGAGGAACAGTGAGCCTGTCCCTCAATAATAATAATACAGTGTGTCATCTCCTGTCCCAGCTTGAAGAACAGTGAGCTTCTCTCTCAATTATAATACAGTGTGATCTACTGTCCCAGCATGAGGAAGAGTGAGCTTGTCTCTCAATAATAATAATACAGTGTGTGGATCTCCTGTCCCAGCCTGAGGAACAGACAGTGAGCCTGTCTCTCAATAATAATAATACAGTGTGTGACCTCCTGTCCCAGCCTGAGGAACAGTGAGCCTGTCCCTCAATAATAATAATACAGTGTGTCATCTCCTGTCCCAGCCTAAGGAACAGTGAGCTTGTCTCTCAATAATATTAATACAGTATGATCTCCTGTCCCAGCCTGAGGAACAGACAGTGAGCCTGTCTCTCAATAATAATAATAACACAGTGTGTGACTTCCTCTCCCAGCATGAGGAACAGACAGTGAGCCTGTCTCTCAATAAGAATAATAATAAAGTGTGTGACCTCCTGTCCCAGCCTGAGGAACAGCGAGCCTGTCTCTCAATAATAATAATACAGTGTGTGACCTCCTGTCCCAGCTTGGGGAACAGTAAGCCAGACTCTCAACAATAATAATACAGTGTGATCTACTGTCCCAGCCTAAGGAACAGTGAGCTTGTCTCTCAATAATATTAATACAGTATGATCTCCTGTCCCAGCCTGAGGAACAGACAGTGAACCTGTCCTTCAATAATAATAATAACACAGTGTGTGACTTCCTCTCCCAGCATGAGGAACAGACAGTGAGCCTGTCTCTCAATAAGAATAATAATAAAGTGTGTGACCTCCTGTCCCAGCCTGAGGAACAGCGAGCCTGTCTCTCAATAATAATAATACAGTGTGTGATCTCCTGTCTTAGCCTGAGGAACAGACAGTGAACCTGTCTCTCAATAATAATAACCTTGTGTTGAATGTACTATCCCAGTCTGAGGAACAAACAGTGAGCATGTCTCTCAATAACAGTAGAACAGTGTGTGATCTCCAGTCCCAGCAAGAGGAACAAACAGTGAGCCTGTCTCTCAATAATAAAAATACAGTGTGTGATCTCCTGTCCCAACCTGAGGAACAGACAGTGAGCCTGACTCTCAATAATAATAATACAGTGTGATGTCTCCTGTCCCAGCCTGAGGAACAGACAGTGAGGCTTTCTCTCAATAGTAATAATACAGTGTGATCTACTGTCCCAGCCTGCGGAACAGTGAGTTTATCTGTCAATAATAATAATACAGTCTGTGATCCCCTGTCCCAGCCTGAGGAACACACAGCGAGCCTGTATTTCAATAATAATAACTCAGTGTGTGATCTCCTGTCCCAGCCTGAGGAACAGACAGCGAGCCTGTCTTTCAATAATAATAATTCAGTGTGTGATCTCCTATCCCAGCTTGAGGAACAGACAGCGAGCCTGTCTCTCAATAATAATCATACAGTGTGCGATCTCCTATCCTAGCTTGAGGAACAGACAGCGAGCCTGTCTCTCAATAATAATAATACATTGTGTGATCTCCTGTCCCAACCTGAGGAACTGACAGTGAGCCTGTCTCTCAATAATAATAATACAGTGTGTGATCTCCTGTCCCAGCTTGAGGAACAGACAGTGAGCCTGTCTTTCAATAATAATAATACAGTGTTTGATCTCCTGTTCCAGCCTGAGGAAGAGACAGTGAGCCTGCCTCTCAATAATAATAATACAGTGTGTGATCTCCTGTCCCAGCCTGGGGAACACACAGCGATCCTGTCTTTCAATAATAATAATTCAGTGTGTGATCTCCTGTCCCAGCCTGAGGAACAGAAAGTGATCCTGTCTCTCAATAATAGTAATCCAGTGTGGGATGTCCTGTCCCAGTGTGAGGAACAAAGAGTGAGCATGTCTCTCAATAATAATAGAACAGTGTGTGATCTCCGGTCCTAGCCAGAGGAAGAGACAGTGAGCCTGCCACTCAATAATAATAATACAGCGTGTGATCTCCTGTCCCAGGCAGGGGAACAGACAGTAAACCTGTCTCTCAATAATAATAATCCAGTTTGTGATCTCCTGTCCCAGCCTGAGGAACAGTGAGCTTGTCTCTCAATAATAATAATACATTGTGAGATCTCCTGTACTAGCCTGAGGAACAGACGGTGAACTTGTCTCTCAATAATAATAATACAGTGTGATCTACTGTAGCAGCCTGAGGAACAGTGAGCCTGTCTCTCAATAATTATAATACAGTGTGTGACCTCCTGTCCCAGCCTGAGGAACAGTGAGCCTGTCTCTCAATATTAATAGAAAAGTGTTTGATCTCCAGTCCCAGCCTGAGGAACAAACAGTGAGCCTCTCTCTCAATAATAATAATACAGTGTGTCATCCCCTGTCCCAGCCTGAGGAACAGTAACCTTGTCTCTCAATAATATTAATACAGTGTGTGATCTCCTATCCCAGCCTGAAGAACAGAGAGTGAGCCTGTCTCTCAGTAATAATAATACAGTGTGTCATCCCCTGTCCCAGCCTGAGGAACAGTAACCTTGTCTCTCAGTAATAATAATACAGTGTGTGATCTCCTGTCCCAGTCCAAAGGAAGAGACAGTGAGCCTGTCTCTCAATAATAGTAATAAACTGTGTGATCTCCTGTCCAAGCCTGAGAAACAGACAGTGAGCCTCTCTCTTAATAATAATAATACAGAGTGTGATCTCCTGTCCAAGAATGAGGAACAGACAGTGAGCCTGTCTCTCAATAATAATACCGTGTGTGATCTTCTGTTTGAGTATGGGGAACAGAAAGTGAGCCTGTCTCTCAGTAATAATAATATAGTGTGTGATCCACTGTCACAGTCTGGGGAACAGTGAACCAGACTCTCAATAATAATAATACAGTGAGATCTCCTGTCCCAGACAGAGGAACAGTGAGCCTGTCTCTCAATAATAAAAATACAGTTTGTGATCTCCTATCCCAGCCTGAGGAACAGACAGTGAGCCTGTCTCTCAATAATAATAATACAGTGTGAGACCTCCTGTCCCAGCCTGAGGAACAGACAGTAAACCTTTCTCTCAATAATAATAATCCAGTGTGTGATCTCCTGTCTTAGCCTGAGGAACACTGAGCCTGTCTCTCAATACTAATAATATATTGTGTGATTTCCTGCCCCAGCCAGAGGAACAGACAGAGAGCCTGTCTCTCAATAACAATAATAATACAGTGTGTGATCTGTTGTCCCAGCCTGAGGAAAAGACCTCCTGTCCCAGCTTGGGGAACAGTAAGCCAGACTCTCAACAATTATAATACAGTGTGATCTACTGTCCCAGCCTAAGGAACAGTGAGCTTGTCTCTCAATAATATTAATATAGTATGATCTCCTGTCCCAGCCTGAGGAACAGCGAGCCTGTCTCTCAATAATAATAATACAATGTGTCGTCTCCTTTCCCAGCCTGAGGAACAGTGAGCTTGTCTCTTAATAATAATAATACAGTGTGATCTCCTGTACCAGCCTGAGGAACAGGTAGCCTGTTTCTCAATAATAATAATACAGTGTGTGATCTCCTGTCTTAGCCTGAGGAACAGACAGTGAACCTGTCTCTCAATAATAATAACCTTGTGTGGAATGTCCTGTCCCAGTCTGAGGAACAAACAGTGAGCATGTCTCTCAATAATAAAAAATACAGTGTGTGATCTCCTGTCCCAACCTGAGAAACAGACAGTGAGCCTGTCTCTCAATAATAATAATACAGTGTGTGATCTCATGTCCCAGCCAGGGGAACAGACAGTAAACTTGTTTCTCAATAGTAGTAATCCAGTGTGTGATCTCCTATCTTTGCCTGAGGAACAGACAGTGATCCTGTCTCTCAATAATGATAATCCAGTATGGGATGTCCTGTCCCAGTCTGAGGAACAAAGAGTGAGCATGTCTCTCAATAATAACAGACCCGTGTGTGATCTCAGGTCCAAGCCAGAGAAACAGTGAGCCTGTCTCTCAATACTAATAATACAGTCTGTGATCTCCTGTCCCAGCCTGGGGAACACTGAGTCTGTCTCTCAATACTAATAATACAGCGTGTGATATCCTGCCCCAGCCTGAGTAACAGTCAGTAAGCCTGTCGCTCAATAATAATAATACAGTGTGTGATTTCTTGTCCAGGCCTGAGGAACAGACTGTGAGCCTGTTTCTCAATAATAATAATACAGTGTGTAATCTCCTTTCTTAGCCTGAGGAACAGACAGTGAGCCTGTATCTCAATAATAATAAAACAGTGTGTGATCTCCTGTCGTAGTGTGAGGAAAAAAACACTGAGCCTCTCTCTCAATATTAATAGAACAGTGTGTAATCTCCAGTCCCAGCCTGAGGAACAAACAGTTTGCCTGTCTCTCAATACCAATAATACAGTGTGTGATTTCCTGCCCCAGCCAGAGGAACAGACAGTAAGCCTGTCTCTAAATAATAATAATAATAATAATAATACAGTGTGTGATCTGTTGTCCCAGCCTGAGGAACAGACAGTGACCCTGTCTCTCAGTAATAATAATACAGTGTGATCTCCTGTCCCACCCTGAGGAACAGTGAGTCTGTCTCTCAATAATAATAAAAATACAGTGTGTGACCACCTGTACCAGCCTGGGGAACAGACAGTGAGCCTGTCTCTCAATAATAATAATATAGTGTGTGACCTCCTGTCCCAACCTGAGGAACAGTGAGCCTGTCTCTCAATAATAATAATACAGTGTATCATCTCCTGTCCCAGCTTGAGGAACAGTGAGCTTCTCTATCAATAATAATACAGTGTGATCTCCTGTCCCAGCCTGAGGAACAGTGAGCCTGTCTCTCAATAATAATAACCTAGTGTGGAATGTCCTGTCCCAGTCTGAGGAACAAACCGTGAGCATGTGTCTCAATAATAATATTACAGTGTGTGATCTCCAGTCCCAGCCAGAGGAGCAGACAGTGAGCCTGTCTCTCAATAATAATAATACAGTGTGATCTCCTGTCCCACCATAAGGAACAGTGAGCCTGTCTCTCACTAATAATAATACAGTGTGTGATCTCCTGTCCCAGCCCGAGGAACAGACAGTGAGCCTATCTCTCAAAGATAATAATAATACAGTGTGTGACCTCCTGTCCCAGCTTGGGGAACAGTGAACCTGTCCCTCAATAATAATAATACAGTGTATCATCTCCTGTCCCAGCTTGAGGAACAGTGAGCTTCTCTCTCAATAATAATACAGTGTGATCTCCTGTCCCAGACTGAGGAACAGTGAGCCTGTCTCTCAATAATAATAACCTAGTGTGGAATGTTCTGTCCCAGTCTGAGGAACAAACCGTGAGCATGTGTCTCAATAATATTAGAACAGTGTGTGATCTCCTGTCCCAGCCAGAGGAACAGACAGTGAGCCTGTCTCTCTATAATAATAATACATTGTGTGACCTCCTGTCCCAGCCTGAGGAACAGTGAGCCAGACTCTCAATAATAATAATACAGTGTGATCTACTTTCCCAGCCTGAGGAACAGACAGCGAGTCTGTCTCTCAATAATAATAATACAGTGTGATCTACTTTCCCAGCCTGAGGAACAGACAGCGAGCCTGTCTCTCAATAATAATAATACAGTGTGTGATCTCCTGTCCCAGCTTGGGGAACAGTAAGCCAGACTCTCAACAATTATAATACAGTGTGATCTACTGTCCCAGCCTAAGGAACAGTGAGCTTGTCTCTCAATAATATTAATATAGTATGATCTCCTGTCCCAGCCTGAGGAACAGCGAGCCTGTCTCTCAATAATAATAATACAATGTGTCATCTCCTTTCCCAGCCTGAGGAACAGTGAGCTTGTCTCTTAATAATAATAATACAGTGTGATCTCCTGTACCAGCCTGAGGAACAGGTAGCCTGTTTCTCAATAATAATAATACAGTGTGTGATCTCCTGTCTTAGCCTGAGGAACAGACAGTGAACCTGTCTCTCAATAATAATAACCTTGTGTGGAATGTCCTGTCCCAGTCTGAGGAACAAACAGTGAGCATGTCTCTCAATAATAAAAAATAAAGTGTGTGATCTCCTGTCCCAACCTGAGAAACAGACAGTGAGCCTGTCTCTCAATAATAATAATACAGTGTGTGATCTCATGTCCCAGCCAGGGGAACAGACAGTAAACTTGTTTCTCAATAGTAGTAATCCAGTGTGTGATCTCCTATCTTTGCCTGAGGAACAGACAGTGATCCTGTCTCTCAATAATGATAATCCAGTATGGGATGTCCTGTCCCAGTCTGAGGAACAAAGAGTGAGCATGTCTCTCAATAATAACAGACCCGTGTGTGATCTCAGGTCCAAGCCAGAGAAACAGTGAGCCTGTCTCTCAATACTAATAATACAGTCTGTGATCTCCTGTCCCAGCCTGGGGAACACTGAGTCTGTCTCTCAATACTAATAATACAGCGTGTGATATCCTGCCCCAGCCTGAGTAACAGTCAGTAAGCCTGTCGCTCAATAATAATAATACAGTGTGTGATTTCTTGTCCAGGCCTGAGGAACAGACTGTGAGCCTGTTTCTCAATAATAATAATACAGTGTGTGATCTCCTTTCTTAGCCTGAGGAACAGACAGTGAGCCTGTATCTCAATAATAATAAAACAGTGTGTGATCTCCTGTCGTAGTGTGAGGAAAAAAACACTGAGCCTGTCTCTCAATATTAATAGAACAGTGTGTAATCTCCAGTCCCAGCCTGAGGAACAAACAGTTTGCCTGTCTCTCAATACCAATAATACAGTGTGTGATTTCCTGCCCCAGCCTGGGGAACACACAGCGATCCTGTCTTTCAATAATAATAATTCAGTGTGTGATCTCCTGTCCCAGCCTGAGGAACAGAAAGTGATCCTGTCTCTCAATAATAGTAATCCAGTGTGTGATGTCCTGTCCCAGTGTGAGGAACAAAGAGTGAGCATGTCTCTCAATAATAATAGAACAGTGTGTGATCTCCGGTCCCAGCCAGAGGAAGAGACAGTGAGCCTGCCACTCAATAATAATAATACAGTGTGTGATCTCCTGTCTTAGCCTGAGGAACAGACAGTGATCCTGTCTCTCAATAATAATAATCCAGTGTGGGATGTCCTGTCCCAGTCTGAGGAACAAACTGTGAGCATATCACTCAATAATAACAGACCTGTGAGTGATCTCCAGTCCAAGCCAGAGCAACAGTGAGCCTATCTAATAATACAGTGTGTGATCTCCTGTCCCATTCTGAGGAACAGACAGTGAGTCTGACTCTCAATAATAATAATACAGTGTGTGATCTCCTGTCCCAGACTGAGGAACAGTGAGCCTGTCTCTCAAATATAATAATATAGTGTGTGATCTCCTTTCTTAGCCTGAGGAACAGACAGTGAGCCTGTATCTCAATAATAATAATCAAGTGTGGGATCTCCTGTCGTAGTCAGAAGAACATACAGTGAGCCTGTCCTCAATATTAATATAACAGTTAGTGACCTACTCTGCCATCCTGAGGAAGAGACACTTAGCCTGTGTCTCAATTATAATAATACACTGTGTGATCTCCAATTCAAGCCAGAGGAACAGTGAGCCTGTCTCTCAATACTAATAATCCAGTGTGTGATCTCCTGAGGAACACTGAGTCTGTCTCTCAATGCTAATAATACAGTGTCATCTCCTGTCCCAGCCTGAGGAACAGTGAGCTTGTCTCTCAATAATAATAATAATACATTGTGAGATCTCCTGTACTAGCCTGGTAAACACTGAGCCTGTCTCTCAATAATAATAGTACAGTGTGTGATCTCCTGTCCCAGCCTGAGGAACAGACGGTGAACCTGTCTCTCAATAATAATAATACAGTGTGATCTACTGTCCCAGCCTGAGGAACAGTGAGCCTTACTCTCAGTAATAATAATACAGTGTGTGATCTCCTGTCCCAGCCCAATGGAAGAGACAGTGAGCCTATCTCTCAATAATAATAATACAGTGTGTGACCTCCTGTCCCAGACTGAGGAACAGTGACAATGTCTCTCAATAATAATAATACAGTGTGTGATCTTCTGTCCCAGCCTGAGGAACAGATGGTGAACCTGTCTCTGAATAATAATAATAATACAGTGTGTGATGTACTGTCCCAGCCCAAAGAAAGAGACAGTGAGTCTGTCTCTCAATAATAATAATGCAGTGTGTGATCTCCTGTCCCAGCCTGGGGAACAGTCAGAGATCCTGTCTCTCAATAATAGTAATCCAGTGTGGGATGTCCTGTCCCATTCTGAGGAACAAACAGTGAGCATGTCTCTCAATAATAATAATACAGCGTGTGATATCCTGTATCCTTTCATTACCTTTTACTTTTAAAAATGAACTCAAATTGTGTATAATGTAATAATTTAAGCAGAATAAAGTAGAAGTCATTCTGAGGTGCCACGTGTGAGGGATACAGCTAGGCATCTGAAATGCAGGGTTTGAGAGCCCTTTCAGGAGCACTGCATCCATTGAGACAGACCCGTGCATGTTAAACAAATAGATTCTAATAATATAATGATCCAGTGTGTTGCACTACTTCACTACTTCACTGCTCTATGCCGTCTGGAAATATATCCTCAGACTGCTTACTGCCCTGGCATGTACCAAGACATTACAGGAGCACATCTATATATGATACTGCGTTGAAGCAGGAGACACACATTCGGATCCGAAATACAGTGTTCCAGCACCTTTGACCTCATCCAGAACGTATCATTTCTTGAAAGGGATTGCTGTCCGAATGCACATCTGAATCCCAAACAGAATCTCTAGTAAAATACGATCAGTTGTGATGTCTAGTTTCAAGCATTAACATCCAAAGTACCTGTCTTAGGTGGGGCAGGAAATTTGCCAAGCCACCTGAAAGAATTACCATTTCTAAAGATGTCTGTTGTAATTTACACACCTTGCTCCAAGGTCCAGTCAGTCAAAAGCATCTTTATTAATTAGCCTCAGTGCCTTGATATTTTTTATTAATCTAATATCAGGAATCTCACCATGTGCATGCTGAGCTGTGGAATATATGTATTTTTTTATGTACTGTAAAATCGAAATACCACCTCTTTCTGGTTACTTATCCTTTATTGTATAATCAGGGCCAAATAAAACTAAATCAGTGTCACCTGCTGGGTTCAAAACGCCTTCAGGGGACACCAAATAGGAGGCACTGGACTATAAATACCCATCCATGTTATAACACACTCACCAAGGGTTTTTTAGTTTAACTCTGAGCTTTGAGAGATTTAATACCTATGGTACCCATATTCACCCTTTATTTAAGGGAAGTACACATCCTAGACACACAGGAAACCCTCTCGCCCCAAGGGACGACCGGTACTTTGGATGGTCATGATTGAACCTGGCTTACAACAGACTTCTTTGGAAATGGTAATTCTTTCACATGGCTTGGCAAACTACCTGGCCCAGCTAAGACAGGTACTTTGGATGTTAATGCTTGAAACTAGACATCTTTAGAAATGGTAATTCTTTCAGGTGGCTTAGCAAGCTCCCTGCTCCAGCTAAGACAGGTACTTTGGATGTTAATGCTTGAAACTAGACATCTTTAGAAATGGTCATTCTTTCTGAGGGCTTGGGAAACTCTATTTCTTTGAATGCACCTGCACCGTTGAATATACTTTAAACCCATGCTTAGCCATGTTTTTAAAATTAAATTATAACGATTTCTGTGTTTGATACTGGTAGCAAAGGCTTCCTCCACCCACTGCTTTGCCAAAGGGGAGTGCTGTTTTCTGGGAGGGGTGGAGTCTTTGCTCGGGGTAACTTTCTGCTGAGTGCAATATACCTTTCACTTTTCACCTGCAATCGAGACAGGAGGTACAGTAACTCTGAGACTTGACTAAGGTCCTGGATATTGAATCACCACTACGATCAAGAGGTAAGACTTTACATTTTTACTTTTAAATGCATTTGCTGATAACCTTTTAAAACTAATATGCAGTCAGGCAGATGCATCTTTATTCTTAAGCGTCTCTCAGTGCATTGATATTGTTTTTACTAATCTATTATCAAGAATCTCATCATGTGATTAATTGATTAATTGCAATAGTGTAACTGCAAATGAATATATATGAGAATGTATGTTTGTTCATATGCAATGGTAGGAGCAGTTTCTCATTGCAGTGGATTTTCAGGGCCAATTCATCTCTCCATCTTATACTGAATATGAAAGGTAGTTGTTTCTATATGGACTCAGTCTTTGGAATTTGTATATATATATATTTCAGTGATCCCTCAGCCATTCCTTCTGTATTGTAATTCAATTTCTCTTTTAAAATTCCTTCCCCACTTCTAGGACCTGCAGTTGCTGAACTCCACAATGGCTCCTATTGGAAAGTCTGTGACTGAGACCAAGTAAGTGTTCACTTTTTTATGAAACCATTATTTATTTTGGAGCAATGACCAATTCTTATATAAATACAATGAAATCATTATGCTCAAACTATGAGAGAGAAAATTAAGGATAATTTAAGAAATCAGTCTTAGCTTGTTTCTATACACAGATGGTATTATTTATTTTCAAAGGAAACCCGCGAGGATTCCCCTGGTGTGCAAGATGTGCCTGAATACTTTTGATCAGCTTCCTGCTCACTTGAAGAGGGCCTGTATGAAGCACGCCACGGCAGAAGAGATCAGGATGGCCTCTCAACAGGCGAGGGAGGACATGATGAATCACCTGAAGAACGGGGTCATCGTGGATTACCACAGAATAGAGATTGTGTCTGGTGAGGCAAACAGGATAGCGGTTGTAAGACTGCTAGAGTCCTCGGGCCTTTTTGTACGTGGGAAGCCTGAAGACACATTGGCACGGTGAGATATTTTTAATATGTAAGGCTTCTGTAGTTTCTTTTTGAAATCATTGTTACAACATATTATGTAAAAGCATGTTGAAAAGAATCTACCTGCATTCCAGCGGCCCTGTTCAAGAGGCCACTGTCCAGGAGGAAGAGATGCCAGAGGCTGCTCCAGAAACTGAAGCAGAAGCGGAGGAGGAAGGGGAAGATGGGGAACAGTAAGACTCTCTGCTCAATAGGGTTTCTAGTGCTTTATTTTTTATTTGCACGTTGTATGTATAAAATTAGATTTTGTTTCACAGAGGCAAGAAAAAATGTAGCCTTAATTGGGATGTCAGTGAATTGGTAGATATACACATTCACACAGAGCCACATCTAAAGCCATTTTCTCCCAGAAGCCAACTAAGAAAACGGAAACACTTATAATACATATAATTGTCCATGTGTCTTATATCTACAGGGTGTCAGTTA